>NW_009735195.1:12032-21869 GCF_000703405.1 Apaloderma vittatum | reverse complement strand
ATCTGAGCCGAGGAAGATAAAACAGCCAGCTAGGCTGCACAGCCATGAGTTCGTAAACTAACTGTAGGGATTGTGTAAATTCCAGAGTTCTGGTTGCTCAAGCCAGCATTGCCTCCGGATCTGCACCAGGATTTATTTAATGCATGAGCTGAATACATTTAAGTGGGACACAAAACTGCCAGAAGGGACTCTGTGAAAATGTGCCTTGTGGAAATAAAGAATCAGAGTTGTCTCCGGTCCATCTGTAAAATTAGTTACAGTATTTAAATGTTTTTCACAACTAACATTGTACCACTTTGTTGTACATTAAATGTTTAGCTCTCTCAGGATAGTAACCATATATTTTTGTACTTGGTGAACAATATATGACATACCGTTCAAAGTAAAACCATAGCCACCGCTTGGAACCCTTGCACATGACAAAGCAAGATTTATAAATGTGCAGCCAACTTTCATATGCAATCTGAAGAAGACCAGAGCTGCATGTGCACCTTGAAAACATTATCTTTGATTAAATAGTGATTGCAATCTTCCCTCAGATGAAAAGTAAATAAATAAATGTGTGTGTGTGTATATATTTATGCATATAATTTCAAAATCAAAGCCTTACACTTACTGCATCTTCTTCTGCATGTCACCTGATAACGTTGGGAACAGATCCCAGAGAGCAGCTTGGCAGGGATTAGCGTCCTGCTTATCATGGGCTCTCTAATTGCAATGCATTTTTTCCCCTTTTGAACTAGCTAACTAACCTGTAATTTTTCTTGGTATCTGCCCAAAGGTAAATGAACTACCTGATACACCCAAGGAATTCCTCATCTGCTACAGGTGACTGCAAATTAGGAGTTGCCATCACCAAATAAGACCAAATCTACACGTAACTAGGTTTCAATAATATCCCCGGGTGAGACAGATCACTCATGCTTCATTTTTGTACTGTTTATTGGCTCTTACAAGAAGAACGACGAAGCCTGCATGCAGATCTCCTCCCCTGAGCTCCAGCAGATTGAAGCAGTGAGAGATTCTGATCGCTGAGCAAGTATTGACTTGATTTAATAAGGCAAGAGGAACCTCAGCGAGCAATTGCAGTTGCTGCTGCTACCCACCAGCCCCAGGTGCTCAGCAGTCCTGCAGATCAGTGACGAGTGTGCTTGAGCTTGACTCTTCCCCATTCTGCAAAATCGGGGTTATTCTTGTTATTTTGCATTTGGCACTTTGCACACAGGCAAAGGTGTTACAATGAAGGATCTTCTGCTGTCACAGTATGAAAAGATTCTGCTGTTAGAACGCCTAGCTGTTCAAAGTCAGTGTATGTAAGAGTGGGGTGGAGGCTGCAGCGTTAGATGCAAATTAGCGTGCAGTCATAATGAGTCTATAGCAAAAAAAAAAAAAGAAGGGCTTAAACTAAAATACTAGCTGTTCTTCCTTTTCCTTATTTTGAAAAACACAGAAATTGTCCTGCCTTCTGTTCCTTCATCCGTTCCTTGAGCCTCTTACTCCTGCAGGCACCCTGCGTGGCAGCGAGGAGAGCGACCGTCCTCACTATCTCCCTTCTTCTAGACCAAGACGGCAGCTCCTGGGCAGCTGACTTGTCTGCCAGCAGGCAGGGGTCTGCCCTCGCGCTTGCAGAGTAAGCGCACAGCTTCCCAAAGAGCGAAACCACTGGGGTGCTTTGCCTTCAGCTGGTTCCTCTGTTGCAGATCTGTGTTCGGCAGTCCAGCAACCTGGGGGACTTCTCCTTTCTGCAAGAGCATAGAGGGGAGGCAAAGAGGTGTCCATCTTCTTTTCTGTTTTTTTATTATCACGCCCATTTTGGACACAAAAGGATAAATTTTCACAGTGAATCAGTCACTGGAATGATCTCTCCAGGGAAGCAGTGAACCCCCAGCATTGGCTACTTTTAAGATTCAGCTGAAGAAAGGGGTGGGCTATCTTGTCTAGACCATGCTTTTGCCAAGAAAGGCTGGACCAGATGATTCTTGAGGTGCCTTCCAACCTGAGGTTTTCTGAATCTATGATTCATTCTTTCCTTGTGGCATCTGCCTTTTCCATACGTAGGAAAGTAGACGAGAATCTCAAGATTAATACAAGACAATGACAAAGCAGGCTTTTCCCTCAATATACATGAGCTTTGAGTAGACAGTAAGTCAGTTCTCTTGTGGGGAGATGAAATGTTTCCCTAAAATGTTGCTCGTCTGCTCTGCTGGGCAAGATACCATTGCACTGGAAATACAGAACCTTGCCCCAGCAAACCATTTATTTGTATTTGCATCAGTCATTGGACAGGCCCTGTGTGTGCTGCGGTGTGGCGTCATTCTGCTGCTGGACGAGCCTTTTTTCGTACGGCTGGCAAGTCTTCACTCACCACTGCAGGTGTGTATCCATGCAGGTTCAAATTAAAAGTAACACACGGCATGCAAGCCAAATGGAAAACCCTGTAGTGAAGAAACTGGATTCAGAAATCAGGCGCCCAATCTAGACAACGGAGAACGGAGACTGCAAAAGGTGCTCAGACCGTGTCTGCCAACATCATCGCCTTTCTCTGAAGCACAAAGCCATTTCAGCATGCAGAGAAACTTAATTTTATTTTTTATATATTTCTGGTAAAACATTCACCTGCCTAATTATGATTCTCATCAAGAATCCTAGAATCCTAGAATAACAGTTTCAGCTGGAAGAGACTTTCAAGACCATCAAGTCCAACCTTTGTCCCAGCCCTGTCAACACCACTAAACCGTGTCCTTCAACGCAACATCTACCCTTCTCTTAAACCCCACCAGGGACGGTGACTCAACCCCCTCCCTGGGCAGCCTGTTCCAATCCCTGACATCCCTCTCAGTAAAGAAATTCTTCCTCATATCTGACCTGAACCTCCCCTGGCGCAACTCAGCCCATCACTTGCCGCTGGGGAGAACAGGTCAACCCCCGCCTCTTACACGCTCCTAACAAGCAGTTGTAGAGAGCGATAAAGTCTCTTCTCAATCTCCTCTTTTCCAGGCTAAACAGCCCTTTATACCTTTTACACCTTTAAGTTCATGTAAAAAAAAAAAAAAAAGGTCTGAGCTAGACATCAGAAAAACAATGAATCCCAGGTACTTGAAGTTTGGGTTTTGGAAGGCTCAGAAAGCACCGAATTGAGAATAGAAACTCTGGGACAGCCTTTGCCCTAGACAGCAGCACCGCTCTCTCTGCCTGCAGCTTCTCCATCCAAAACTGTTTCATGTTGTTTAGGTCTCCTAAGTACAAGGTTCAAGTCCACTGCAAATTTCCTAACAAAAAAAGTGTGAATAATTTTCCATAGGAAAACTGGGAAAAAATTAATTAAATTATAAATGAAAAATTATTACAAATGTTCTAAAGGAAATAAATAAATTTTAAAAATTAAATAAATAAACCCAAACCAGAATAACAACCGCTCTCACTGCTGCAGCTGCTCAGAAAGCACCAAATTGAGAATAGAAACTCTGGGACAGCCTTTGCCCTAGACAGCAGCACCGCTCTCTCTGCCTGCAGCTTCTCCATCCAAAACTGTTTCATGTTGTTTAGGTCTCCTAAGTACAAGGTTCAAGTCCACTGCAAATTTCCTAACAAAAAAAGTGTGAATAATTTTCCATAGGAAAACTGGGGAAAGATACTGAGTTTTAGCTGCTATTTTAGGTACCAGTGAATTGGTACAAATGGATGCAATTCTCGTTTCCTAGTAAAAACAGTGAAATTATTCCCCCGTGTGTGATAAGATGTAACTCAAGTAAAAGTGAGAAAAAACAAGATGCTGGTTGGGAAGACTTAGTCAAGCTTAAGAAGATGTTGTCTTCATATCTGTAAATTCCTGGGCTTTTTCCTGGGCGATTTTTCCCCATTTTGGTTCATACCTGGATGACAAATGGCCCATGAGCAGTGGGAGATGGGCTGGGGCTCAGCGACAGGCTCTGATGGGACGTGCCAGGCTCGGGAGAGCTTTCACACGCGTTTGGGAGCTCTGCTCAGGCGCAGCTCGAGGCCACATCACCCGCCTGCAGGTTCTGGGCTTTTACGGGGAGAAAAGGACACGGTCGGTCTTATGAAGCAGAGTTTCAGGTAGCTCGTTGGCAAGGATCTGTAGGAGGTGATTTGTTATGTGCGCGCTACTGCCTTGATGGGCACGTGGGTACAGTGGGAAGGTTTAAAAGAATACAAGTGTGTGTGTGGACATTTTACAAAAGCAAAACAACCTGCAAGTGCAGCTAGAAATAGCTGTGCACATAGTTCAGTCTGCTGGTTAAAAATCTCTAGTGAAATCTCAGTGTCCAGGAGCATGAATTTGTCTTCATTTAGCAACAGTATTTTAATACAATTACTTTAAACTATCACTATTCTCAGTAGAGATTTGACACTTGGCTTCTATAGCGTGGTTCAGCTTTCAGGTGGCTTTTTTCCCCAGATTCTGTGCACACAGTTGTGTTTGTGTGCAAACAGCATTTGCGCAGGTGTCTGGTGTTTGAGGCATGCAAAACCAGGGCTTGCCAAAACTTTGATTTTTTTTTTTCTTAACCAAACAATCATTTCACCTGCCAGAATGTTTGGGCACCAGAGGGATGCGTTCTTCCTTTTCAATTAAAGCACACATTCTTTATGGAACTACCTATGCCTATTTCTCGTACTGCAAGTGAATAAAGGTGCAAGATAGACTCCAATAAAAGCTTGCAACAGAATAAAATAGAATAAAAGCTTGCAACAGAATTCTGGGATCTTGCTCTGCTGCCTCCAAAGCACGGTTTCAGTCTTAACCCCCCTGACCCATTCCAGGGTAACAAAAGCTGCTTCTCACCAAATGTGAGGTGTGAGGCAAGGGTGATTCCTAGCTGGAAATATTCCAAGGAGGGAACAAGCTGCGGAACCTCAGACATGAGGTTCTTCAGGCAGGAACTTCCGTACAACTTCCAGGATCAACCTGAACAAGTGTTAAATTTGAGCATCAGACTGAATCTGCTTGTGTTCTACTGGTTGTAGAAGTTACTGTAACTCTGAGCATCCAAATGAACAGGTATTCAGTTAAACTTCCAGCGTGGTACGGTTAGAAATGAAGTAAAACGAAACATCTGTTGTGGGAGAACTCTGCAAAGGTAACAGGGCTTTGTGCAAGGACCGGTTTAGTGGCAAAGGGACACGGATCATTTCCTTGCAAACGCTGGCCCGTCCTCGGGCATCGCGTGTGGCTCCTGCTCTCGTTGCTGGGTTCGGCATCGCTAACCCCGTTTGGCTCTCCTGGGAGGGGTGACGGAGCATTTCAGGAGGAAAAGTACCGTCCCTGTTCTCATGTTCCCACACCCAGAGGAACGCACTGGAAGGAGCATGGAGCAACCAGCCCAGAGCACTGTCCATACTATAGGAAAATGCAAAAAAAACAGAAGAAAAGGAAAAAAGAGAGCATTGGGGATTCGTAAATGAAGCAGGCAGCAACCACACCGACTACAGCAACAGTGCCCAGCCTCGCCAGCAGCTGAGGCAGCGCTGCCTTGCCGGGGTGTGCCGAGCAGGCAGTGTGAATCCAACACACTGTGCGTGCCCAGAGTGCTCGTCCCAAGCTTTTTCCTTCAGATTTTGAAGAAGGATGGGCTATCTGCCAAAGGAATTAAATACAGTACAGCTTTGGATCTTAGAGGGAAAACATACGGTAACCTGACATTCTGCGAACAAAACCTTACCACGTTTGCATTTCGTTATTCTTCCTCCTACAGCCTGATTCATGGTAATCCAGTAACCAGTTTGGATTCCACTGAGTTGGGAACATAACTTTACATTACTCTTAACTTGTTAACTCCTTCTTCCAAGCAGAAGACAGTGTGTGCTTCACTGTGAAACCCAAGCATGCGCCGCTGCCAGGACAAAGGACGTGGGTTCTGGTGGCCGGTGCCTGGTGTGGGGCAATGTGTGTGTAAAAATATGCACGTCCGGTCACTGGGGTGCAGGGCTCCTCGTGGCACAGTCTCGATTAGCTTACTTGCCTAAGGAGAGGAAACTTATGTCACGGCTCTGTCCATCTCTTGCGCCAAATTTCAAACATATTTGACACATGAGTCAAGGTCTCCAAAATAACGAAACTTCTGCAAGTTTCTTGGAAGTCAGCAACTGAAGACGGAAAAAGGAACCATACTCCCTCTCCGGCTGAAGGAAAGAACGAACTCGGAACCCAAGCGTTGCACACCGTGCTGCTGCCTGCAGCGGGCTGGCCCAGCCCCATTGAACTAAAACTGAGTTAGCCACAGCACCTGAGGCTTTTGGCCTGTGGGGGTGACACACAAGAAACACGAAACACAGTTAATGATGTCGATAACATTTTATCTAAGATCATTTTGATCTACCCAGGTTGCCAGAGAATGAGGATCTGACAGTAGCTGCTGAAGTGGCAGTAAGTCAACTCCGATTTTTTCTGAGGAATAGAAGCAATGCCATGATATAACTGCACAGAAAACTTTGTCCAAAACCATAAAGTGCTTCTTTTTCTTCTTCTTTTTTCCTTATAGTACAGCTCTGTCTGTGTCATTCCTTTTTCATTTGTTGTTCTCAGCCTGGATTCCTTAGATAACTTTGCTGGAGACCTGAGTTTTACTGTCGATATGGAAAACTGCCTGGAAGTTTTGCTCCTTGGTTGCTCTGGCGGCTCTCCAGCCTCAGTAATACTCGAGATGCAAGACATTCACCTTGCTCCAGCAGTCATTCTTTAAAATACGGCAAAAAAGAAAGGACGCCATACAAAATTAACTCTGCGGCGACCCTAGTTATTGAGTTCAGAAGCCAGTAAATGTGAGCAGGATCTTTGGAGGGCTAGTCCTAACCCCGCTATACTGATTATGTGAGCCTAAAAATAGAGCAAGAGGTAAAGGTGGCAGGGTTAGTGCAGAGCTCAACACACACTGCTCAGCACCACAGATCTGGAATTACTAATATTTCTGGGACCATCTGATAAGAGTTCTGGCAGCACGCCTCAGTCTGGGCACCTTTGTACCACTCTCGGTGCCCGTCTGGCACCTACTGCCGCCAACGCTGAGCATGCCGGCGGACACACCGGGGTTGTATTGGACAACGCTGTTGACAAAGGCTTAGTTGGCTTCTGTGAAACGTTTATGGCCACGTACAACCGTAAGAACAAATCGGGAATGGAGTTATGTGAAGCACGGAAAGACAGCACGCTGGGTTTTAAATCTGCCTGAGAACACGACACACAATACCCGCTGTGTAAATAGCCATGCCCACTTGACATTTCCAAATGTAAAATCCTGATTTCTGTTGCTTGTTAATTTGCCAACAGGTTGTTTGGGTCTTAAATTCTCATGCTGAGTCTCTGCCCTAAGGTCATATTGTGTGTCTATGTGTGTCCGTATGGATAAAATAGCAACAATCCATTGCTCGAGAAGGAATAATAGTGAACTTCACTCTGTCAAGCATTTTCCAACTCTTTCTTTGAAGCCATAGTGTGCCCAGCCTATCAAGCAAGTGCTTCCAGTTTGGTGATTTGACTGCTTTGGTCGAGGATGTGTCCATTAACACCTCGTGACAACACTCTCCTTGCGGGACATCCACCAGTTTTAATTCAGGCTGCAGTACTTGTTCCCTGACGGTCCCTGGTGCACTGAAATAACGTACAGCATGGGCTGCGAGGGGCCAAGCCCGTTGTTCCTCTCTCATGGTGGAGAGAGAGGTTAAATGTTGAAGCCCTGAAACTCAGGACCTCTCAAGACACTTTTGCCTGCTCCCCAGAGCACGTCCCCCGAGCCCTGTGTGTGCTGTCAGGGACAGGCGGTGAAGGCGGAACACAGCGCTGAGGCTTTGCACGACGCTTCTGACACATCCACTCGTTACTCAGAAGGTGCATCAGGAAGAAGATGAACAGAGAAGATAAATGATATCCCCATCCCTTGGTTTCCTCCCTGCACTGGAACAGATCGGGGACTGTGCTAAGCGCCTTGCACGTTTCTACAATCCCTTTGGGCTGATCTTGACCTTCCCTCAGGACTTTCTATTTCCACCACTCCTAAACATCAGTTTATTTGGACACCATTCCATCCTACAGCCACACCGGATCTGTCTGGTACAGACGTCCACTTGGCTCTTCCTTTGTGCCACTCTCCGCTCCCTCTGAGCTTCGGCGACTCTGCGGAGGTTCCCTCAGCACCGGTGGAAACCACATGTCCTTGAAAACTGACTGAGCCTCTGCCTCAGTTCCCCATCCTGGAAAGGAGGAGCTGGTGTTTCACATCCCCTGCCTTTTGTCTTGCCCTCTGCCTCAGCTGTAAGCAAAGGTAGGGTAGGGTTTCATTCAACACGTGTAACCACTTATTTTTACTGAGTGGTGAGAGGGAGGATTTCACAAGAATTTGGACAGGCAGAGGGAGAGAACGAGGCTGAGGCAGCTGAAGGGTTTAAGAATCAGGCAGAAACTCCAGACCTGAATGTCCTGGCTGACATAGGCTTTGATAAAGGAGCATCTTGTTGCTTTTCGTGCCACTTCTGACCTCCTGCCAGATATTGTCACCAAAAAGCTTGGGATTCTTTTTCTTATTGGAAGATAGGAATGCCTGTTATTTCCTTAAAATGAATTCCAAATAAATAGCTGAAATGCATTAAACCTCAGACTATCGAGGAAGAAAATGTAAAATCCAAGTCCTTGGGGGGCAAGTTTGCCAGTTTTCTGCTCTAATGAAAACTTCAGCCTATTGACTCATCCTTCAGAGGATTTGTTCTATAGCTGAAATGGGAGTTAAATGAGGAGCCCGATAAGAATGGTCAAAGATGAGCTTCTGCAGTGTCTGGCTCCTCAGGTCAGGCTCTGCCTTCGCCTCCTGTGAGTCCTTACACAAACTCTGCCTTGAGTTACACTAAATCAGACTCCCTGAGGTCAGAGCTGCGTGAGGTAACAGAGCCACCCTTAAGCTCCTCTGTACTCTCCAAATCCCTCACTGTAAGGTGCAAACCTGATGGGCTGCAAAACCATAATGGAACCTGCCGGGTTGAGATCCGTAACTAACAGGCATTTTGCATGTTTATTTTTAGGCGGGTTTTGATCAGAACACGTGCAGCCTCAGACACAGTGAAGCAGCGTTAAATGCCCACCCAACAGTTCCCTTAGCTTTTCCTCTGCTGAAAATTAGCATATGTATGTCCAAATTTCTTCTCCAAAGTTAATGAGGGGAATAGAGGAATACAAATTAGCAGTACAGGTTTTAAAATATTTGGCTTGTGTCTTTTAAATTGTTATTATGTTATTATAACATTTCATTTTTGCTATACTGTTACAAAAACAATGAACTTGCAGAAAATGCTGCACGTGAAGTACTTTCAAGGTCACACAGTTGGGACAACAGAGGTTTTGCCCTAAGAGCATTGGAAGGAAGCCCCCAAAAAATGCCCACGCGGTTTTAAACATCCCTGTAGTACTGGCAGGAGATCGCTTCTAGGTGTCTTTAGACAGCACAGTGTGAGCTAAGAGCAGTCTAAAGATTGCACAAGGAAAAGGCCAAGGAAGTCAGGGATCGAGGCCTGTTGCGTCATCCCCCGCCATAGACTCTGCTGCGGCAGCACATCAAGAAACCGAAGCCGGAGGTAAAGGAGCCATTGCGATACCTCGGCAGTGGGGCTGGTGCAGGGATGCGGAGCTCAGCTGTCACCTTAGCACCACGAGGAGCCCAGCTTCGGCTCTCACAAACGCTAACGAGCTCCATGACTGCGTGGTGACATGCCTGGAAAATTGGATCCGCAACTCCTATAATCTCGGTCATCGTTTGGAAACTTCTGACCTACATGCAAACCTCCAAGGAGCTATGGCTGGAGATACGCTATCGCTGCGACGCGTCGCCACGG
>NW_009735195.1:11472-12017 GCF_000703405.1 Apaloderma vittatum | reverse complement strand
GTACAGATAATACATTGTTATGCAAACACACGTCTACTTTTAAACCTCGGTTTCATGGCCCTCGTGGCTTTAATTTCAAAGCATCAGAAAGGAGGCAGAAATAAAGTCTCCCCGATTACATCTAGAAAGAATTTTTACCATCAGTTCAAACACAGGCAGCCTGAAACCCTAAAGTGGAACGGTGCTGGGCAGGGCAGGGCAGGGCAGTCACAACGAATATTGCAATTAAAAACGCAACTTTGTACTTGGGAAAACTTAATTCTTGTGCTGGTATAATATTTAAATAGGAAAAAACAATTTCAGAGATTATTAGAGAAAATGAGGCAATCCCCCCCAAACTCTTTATAGGAGATTCATAAAATGACCTTTAGGAAAAGCACTTGGGCTTTTCTATCTGATCTCAGACTAATTTAACCTTGTGAAGCAGGTCCAGCAAGTATTTCCTCCTGACCCTTTAGCCTGGATTCAGACTCACTGATCTCCCACATGTCATGGTACAATTAAAAGCTCTTGCACGTGTGAGGACCACGTTCCACTCCCCCCCC
>NW_009735195.1:0-11280 GCF_000703405.1 Apaloderma vittatum | reverse complement strand
GCAGGACGTTTCGCCTTCCCAAAAGGCTTTCACGCGTTCTCTGGGTTAGCAGAAATATCTGGGCTCACGGGCTGGACTCTGGAGCGTCACATGGGTGACGGGGCTAAAAAAGGCAAAGCCATAAGTTTAATTTAAACTTCCTTAATATGCTTGTATTTTCCCCTGAGACTGCGTATGTTGCTCTTCCAAACCTTCCTACAGTTCTCCCGGAATTTTAATATCCCACTCTCTTTGGTTTCGTACTTTTTTGCTCTTTTATTTTTAGATTCAGCATTTCACAGTGGGCTGTAGAGTCTGCTTGACGCCAGCAAATGTAACTGGATCCCAAGTCCCTGCGGGCCAGGAATCGCAGCCATGACCAGCACGCTGCCGGGAGCGCAGACCTCAGCGCTGCTCAAAGCCAAATGGTCTGACTCCTCTCTTTATCTTCTGGCAGGGCTTGGGAAACGAGGCAAGAAGAGTTCATCAAAATGTAAAGAACAGCTGAGAAAGGTTAGGGGTAAGTAAACAGAAATCAAAGATGCAAATAGGTCTCTGTTCTGCAACAGATTTATGTGCCCAGACTTCCAAAAGCAAGAATGAGGATTTACAAAAAACCAGATATCTCATTCTCTAGTAACCTAGTGACAGGACAGGCATGCACACAGCAGATTGCCTTTGGAAAAGGCTGGTGTCAGCGAGGTTGACTTTAGTGGAATAAATAAGAATCGGCTACTTGGCAGCAGACACTGCTGGCAATAACCTCACGGGTCAGAGTTTCCAAGTTACGACGGCTCGTTGGATCCACAGGTAACTGCAGCTACCAGCTCGCCTCAGGGTTAAGATGGGTCACCAGCCTCCACTCAGCCTTTGGTGAGCAGGCGTCAGGTTTTTACCTCACTCTGTCACAGCACACAGCCGGAATAAATCCAGGCTCCGACACTGAGGAGCTGAATGACCTTGCTTAAACTGAGTTTTAAACTCTCTATCACTTCTGGCCCTTTCTTCCTGCAGCAGAGAACAAAGTGAAGCACTGCCAGCTGATCCGACCAAGAAATTCATCCTCGCTATTGCAGGATCTGTAACTACAGTAACTGGTGTGTACGACAGAGTGTGACGGCTTCACGGAAGAAAAACCAAGCGTTTGGGTTATTTCCCAAAGGTGAGATGCTGAGTCAGCAGCAGAGCCCGGATTAGAATGCTCAGACTGCCCATCCCATGCGCCGCTCACTAAACCACGGCTCCTCCTGCAGCCTCCAGGGAGTAAAGTTCATTTCACTCGGTGGTAAACGCTCTCAAGTCCTGCCCTCGCGCTTCACCTTGTGATTTATCCACACGTTGGAGGCTGCGTTGTTTACTGCTGAGAAAGAGAGCAAATCCAGAGTGCACAGCAGAACAAGAACAAGAACACTGCTCTGCCAGTCCACTGAATACAGAGATGGTGTGTTACACTGAAATTGCTTCTTAATTAAGCTTTCTACAAGGCAGCTTCTCTGTCCTTTCATGAGTAACACGTGCAGAGTAAAAGAACTGTAAAGCAGAGATCTTGAACAGAGCAACTAACGTTATCTGTCCGTTTTCTCCACTGCATAAAGAAGGTTCTACTTCATTTTATTATTTTATTCTTGGTGTGTTTAAAACTGGTTTGGGTAAGTGATGTAACGTGAGGGTGTTTCCTTGGCATAGCTGGCATTGGGTATTCGTATTCGCTCCACTCATCCGGCACTGGGACGCTCAGTCTGACGCGGTTGCGCCAGCAGCAAGAGATGCCGCTTCACACCCACATGGGGAGCGCTCTGCCTGCACTGGGCTGTGCCGTGAGCTGGGAGAGATTGTCAAAAAGTGCCCAGTGTGATCTCCTGCTGCGTTCTCATCCGCTTGTTTTTCAGTTACTCTTTTTATCACAGTCCCTCTTGGTTCTCCTTGATCCTACTGGTTTCGCGGTTAACCATCCATTCTCACTGTCCAAACTGGCAAACCTTTAAGAGGAAACACAAGAAAATCAACATTATTTACTCCCAACACTGAATATCTCTTTTGGAACTGCTACTGTGATGCTTTAGTGTCTCCCCACATCATTTTTCTTCCTGCTGCTGGCTGGCAGCCTGAGGCACCTACCTGAAAGTGTTAGGCTTCACAGCGAGCCTAAGATTCTTAACAATTTGCCTACTGACTTACTCTTTTTTTTTTTTTTTTTTAATGGGAAAACAGTAGTGTTGATGTTAAGGGAGTTTTCCATCTGCTATTTCTTTTTTCCCATTTTCTAACATTCAAGGTGCACTCAAACGACATCAGAGACCGAGAGCTGGCACAGTGGTTGCCAGAGAGCTCAGAAGTGTTACGATGCCTCAGGAAGCTCTGCCTGCTCCGTGGGGCGTTGAGAAGGTGCTCAAGGCAGAAAGTACCATGAACGCTGCCAGCAGGCTGGTCTCTGGGTAAGCAGAAACAGCAGTGAGCTACCTACCACCAAAGAGGCTCCTGAGGTCAGCACAACCTGAGATTCCATTAGCGTTGACAAAGGTGTGACACCAGGACGGACATCATGTGAGCCCACCCTTGGCTCTTCTGGCGTGGGGAGAATCCTCCATGCAAAAGCGTGACTAGCCACAATACAAACCCTTAAAACCCTGAGACCCAAAGTACAACTTGGGGTACATATTACATCCTGTTTAATAAGTTACCTCGCACAACGTGTGGCATGTGTTTGTGTACAGCTGTGAATGCACGTGGCCATGCTTTTCCTGTGGGGGACAGTGCAGAAATGTTTACGCTGGGCAGGAAACACAGCCAGGTATTCCTGGGCACCTATGTGGCAGCCTAAGGCAGTTACAAAAAGAAAATGGTGCTGCTTCGATGACTTGATGGTCAGGACTGAATTACTACTGCTGGTCATGATTCATCGCCTTTTTGCATTTCTGTCACCAAGAAATTCAGAGGAGCGAGGTCGTGAGAGGAGGACACACAAGAAGCCTTGAGCTCTCAGCATGTAAATATTTGTAAAGCAGACAGTGAGTGCTGTGCATTCGAGTAAACATAAATTCTTCTGGTTTATTCTCAGATGCAAGCATATGTTATTCAAACTAATCGGTGTGCTGTAGAGCTGCCACTAACAAACAGTCTCTTTTCAACTAATCTCTAAAGAAAGATTACTTCCTACCTCCCCTGACATGTTCTTGCAGGCACTTTGCTCTTTCCTTCACTGATTTTTCTTTCTTCTTTTGGACATGGTAAAAAACATTAATCCAGGAATCCGGCCTGTGGAGAAGGCAGATTTTCAGACCAATGATATGGAGTTAACTGTGGATGGCGTAGATATTTTTAAGTTCAACTCTGAAGGTTTATTCAGTCCTGTAAATTCAAAGAGAGCAATCTCAATTATGTTTTTGAGAGAGGATGAGGGTATCCACACAGTCTGACCTGCAGTACCTACCTTTGGGGTCTCTACAGAAAGAAGTGGACTTGGATTTTTTTATTTCAAGTACTTTCTGGAAGATCCTGTCTCTTCCTTTTGAGGACAGACTGTGTCAGGATTAGCAGAGCCAAACCATTTTATATCGAATCCCTTCAATGCGAGGATTTTGCTTTAGACTGAGAAGGATGTGATCTCCTCGCTCTCTTGTTTCACTGGGAGTGAAAATTCCACGTCTGTCAAATGTTAACCAGATCAGATCTCTGAGCTGAATTTTTGCTCAAGACGTGGTGTCCATTGACACATTTTTTAAACGCAGTTGCAAATCACAGCTGACTGTGTCTGTCGCTCATGCTGTGAGCCAGAAAGCTCAATTATCTCCTTTCATAAGTATTCCCTTCACACAGGGAAATCAGCACAACCCTCATTTCTTATGGATCATGATCTGAACTTATCAACGGACTGAACATTGATTTACAACATAAACTTTGTACTTCCTTTGACCTAACTGTTCACATGCAGAGAAATTGTCTGCAACAGGTTCGGTGATGACCAAACATTATATATGCACAGACCACTTTCAAGGAGCTCAGTTTCCTAGCAATACCATCCTGTATTTGACTTGGACTTGGTTTTTTGAGTATTGTTACCGTATTTTTGCTTGGTTTCTTTCTCTCTATTTTTCAGTATGATTTATGGTTGCTTATCCAGCCTGAAGGAGGCGAGTGCTTTCCAAGCTGCAAGTACACAGACTTGGGCAGGGCAGACAAGCAGATGCCTGGATGTCTGCAGCAAATAAGAATCCTGGCCACAGTTAATGCATCACTACTAAAATGAGCAAATATGTTACACCAAAGAAATTAATTTTTAGATGATGCCGTTTAGTATAGTGCCTGAAGCTGATTTTTATTTGTTTTCAGAATTAAAGTAGGCTGTCCTATCTATTCTCATGACATCACCTTTATTTTCTGATACACTTAGCTGAATTCTCCCCACTGACTAAATTTTGTGGGTTAATGCTCAACAAAATTAAAAGCACAATAACATTGACAAAATCCTGGATTCCTGAAGAGAAATGACTGTACCTGGCCACTTTGCTATTCTAAGCTGCTCTAAGAGTTAACGTTTTGTTTGCCTTTCTTCACACCCTTGAAATCCTCATGCAGTAAGTATTGCTTTAGAAACTGAGACACCAAACACCAGGAACCAAATCTGTGCAGGGGAGTGAATCCCCTGTGACTATTCCATCATTTAAAGCATCACCAGGCTCTCTCCTTATAAGAGAACAGCCACACCGTGTCACTGAATATCAAACGAGATTTTTTGTACATCTGGGACAGGGCTGAGTCTAAAATTGATAGTCTATGACAATGTAGAAACAATATTGGTTTGGGAAAAAAGAACTCTTTGATTTTGTTTACCTCAGAAAACCAATGACCAGAAAAATTCTGATGACACTGGCAGTTCTGGGTGAGCTGGGGTGTCACGAGTTCATTCACGAGTGCGGCAGGGGGCACTAAACTGTCGGCCTTCAGAAACTGCCCTGAGAGCGATTCAGCATCTCGGCAGAGACAAAACCAGGAAGACAGTGCTAGAGTCCTCCAGGACAGCAGTTACAGTTGGGTTGCACTAAGGATTGTGGGACAGAATTCTGGGTTTTGGTCTCAGATCTCCACTGCCATGTAACTGTGGCTGAATTCTGCGTGCTGCCGTTAATAACATAATCAAATAATATGGTGGTGGATGCTATACTGTCGACATGGTCAAGACACCATCCCAACATCACGGAGAAGAAGTAAAGATCACAGTATCACAGTATCAGAGTATTCTAGGGATTGGAAGGGACCTCAGAAGATCATCTAGTCCAATCCCCCTGCCAGAGGTGAATAGATTATTAGGATTTTGAAAAATGTGTACTTGCAGTATGGCAGCTGTAAAATATTACCATTACAGGTCCTTCTAAGTAAGCAGAAGTTTCATTAAAGACATTAAAGACATGCATAACGAGTGCCATGCATACTTAGATCAGGCCAGGATTTCAACCAAAATTCTGGGAACAAGGTCTTTAGACTTTCATGGCTCTTCATTCTTGCTTATCCCAGGCAGCAGACATGCACAGGAAAAGCAACCATAAAGCACATTTACCTCCACGATACAGGTCGAGAGCCTGGATGAGAACAAAGACACTCCTGGTGCTGATAAGGCTGCTGTGTGCCTGAAACTGGATCCCTGATGCTCGTGTTTGATGTGCTGAGTGGGAGGAGTTCCTGGGCTCCCGGGGCTCCTCTTATCAGCTGGGAGCAAGGGCTGGAGTTTCTCTCCTGGTGGAGCCTGGCTCCTGATGGGGCTCTCTCTAATCTGCACAGAGGGCTCAGAAAGCTTCTCCAGTAAGTTTGTTTGTGAAGGAGTTTGGGTTCAGAGTCCTAATTTTAGGAAAAAGGAAAAAAAACCAATAAAAATCAGATCAGGGAAAACAGCTTTTGATTCTATATATACAAACAAACATGCACAGACACAGAGATAATACATGTCCTACATTTGTAAACCAAACAGAACTGTGCCACAGAACTCAGCGAAACCCAGCAGATGTAAGTTCTGTTCATCAGCCTAGAGTCCCTCTCTAGAAAGTGACATTACGGAAAGTCTAGTCCACAGTAAAGCAGCAGTTAAATTGCAGATCTAATAATTTAACTCCTTGGTAACCATAAGAACTTCACTTTGGGGAATCCTATATTCTAACAATACAACCAGAGACAGATGGTCATGGCTGCCACTGACATCTCAGCACAGCACTGCTCGCAGATCCTTTGCCAGAGAATTTGACACGAAGCCACAGGCCCTTTGTTTTCTCAGCGCAACTTTAACGAGGTTCTGTGTCTTGCCCAAATGAGAAAAGGAACCGCTTGCAGCTTTGGAGTTTAGATGAGCAACAGCCTGAATGTTTTTTGGTCATTGCTTGCTATTTACCCCAGGAAAAGTAGAAGCACTTGTAAAGTAATGGAAGAAATACTAATTAGAGTAAGCTTTTTCTAAGCTTGAAGAACAGAGCAGCAAAACAACTTGTGATACGAAAAGCCCCCGATAGTTTTTAATGTTTATATTGTTTCATGCTAGTGATAGCTTGATATTTCTAACAGTGCCTGCAACTGTAAAACTGGTCTCCTGCTCTAACGGTGATGCTCTGAAGCTCTCTGCAGGACTCCAGTTAAGTCACCCCAAACCATTCCTGAAGCTCTTCAGGGGAAGGGAACCTCAGAAACAGCCGCACGGGTGTTCAGCCGGGTGGGCTACTTCCTAGCAAGAAAAGCCCCGCTGAGCTAGTAGTTTCCATCCCGGGTGGGGTTAAATGAGCTTCACTCACACGTCTTCAGCTGCTGTCTGAGAAGCTGAGTCAGGAGGAACCCTGCCTGACTTTGGCCCCTCTGGGGAAGACGCAGACTTGGCAGCTCAAGGAAAAACTTGTTTATAAAACAAACAAAAGACAGGGAGACTGAAGCAGTCTGGTCCACAATGTCCTTTCAGAGTCACTTTTAGGATCAGAAATGCACTTAGGCTGCGCCTGCCGCCCGCGCTCAGGCAGTTTGCTGTGCGCATTGCTCAGCGCTCGCTGTGTGCCAGATCCGGGTGTACCTTTCCCACAGCCCCTCTGGAAAATGCCTGGTGCAAACCCAGCTCTGCTCTGGAAGGCTGTCAGCTCTCCAGCTATTGTTCAGCAGAGCCCTGGTTATCTGACACTGCGTTCCAGGGAGGTGAAGTGAATGTCAGCGCCTTTAAAGGCACCAGTACCTGGAGCACTGAAGACTGAGTCTGCCCTTCTCCTGTGGTTACGTGAGGTCTTTTCCGAAGTCATTAGCCGTGACTCATTATGCTGCCTGAACGGTTTTGACTAATTCTGACTGGGTCTAAATTCCAGATGACACCAGCCTCTGAGGCTCTTTATATAACAAAGGGCTCTCGCACCTATGGCAGAACACGCTGATCTGCTTTGCACCTTTGCCTGCTCTCCAGGCAGCCCAGCCGGGCCAAGGGCATGCTGCTCGCTCAGGCCCAGCACCTCCTGCGGTTGGTCCGTAGGAGCTTGGCATCTTCAGCCAACCATCCTGTAATTCATCAGCAAAAAGAGACTGCAAGGTCCTGAGGGCAACTACCAAACCAGAAGGGAAATTTTAACTTCAGTTCAGCATTCAGCCAGACAACTCTTTAACTTGGAGGGGTTCCTGCATCTCTGAAGCTTCCCTGTTTCATACCCTGCATGCTTTGTGGTACAGACAAAGAGTAAATAACAGTAACAGCTGAGGTTCACCTTGCAAAAGGGACACACACAGCCACAGCCCAGTCAGTGTGAGAACTCCAAGACCTGCAGAACTCCCCCAGTTTTTGCAAGCTCAGCCTATTTGGTTCACGGGGCGTTCCTATTTCTCCTGCACCCTCTTCTCCCTCGAGCTGTAGAGATACCCAGATGGGAGAGCTTTTGCACCATCTTGAGGAAGGAGCTATTTGGTTTATATGTCCAGTTTCTCTTTTGCGCAGATGACCTCAGTGCAGGCGTGCCGACTGTGAAATCGGACCCCCAGTTCTTTGTGGCACGTTTGCACTGACCGTAACAAAGCGATGAGAACCTCTGAAGAGAACGTCTCCCAAAGCAACCTTAACCAGCCAGGGCGATCGAAAGCCACTGAGAGATGATCATCCTCTGCCCAAACAGCCTTGTGAAAAGATGGCTGAAGTTGATTAGAAATTTTTGGTAACAAGAGGGCAATATTTTATCACAACATTAAAGTCTTTTTCCTTCCTACTCCCACTTTTGAATAATTCACAGCTAAAAACACATTTCACTTGGTCTTTCAAACATGAAAGTTGGCTTCTGATCTCGAACTAAGCATGGGGAGCTTTGACCCAAGAGGAATGTATTTTTCAAAGCTAGAAACAACAAAAGCAAGGGTGTTAAACTGACTACCAGCACTGTGCTTCTAAAGGCTACTGCCCAAGTTTGCTAAGGTTGTGCATCAAGTGTCAAGTACTGGATAAAGTGTAAAATACTGTATTTATTGGAGCTGTTTCTTCTGTGCAGTTCTTCCCAAAATCAAGAATCCGATATTCTAATAGTTTTCATCTATCAACAGCTTTTGATCCCCTTTGCTGCCCTTGCCTGTGGGAGTTCTGTAGCTGGTTAAGAAGTGCCCTGGGACAGAGGCAGTGGAGGTCTGAAACGGGGGAAGATTCCAGCCCCTGCACTGTGACAGTCACCTTTGAACTCCCTCCCAGATGACAGAGGTTTCTGCACAGAAGGAGATGCTGAGAAGCTTCAAGGGAACAGTTTGAGATGCAAATATGCAGATTGTAATTCCTACATCATCAAACTCCACCGGAGATTCAGTGATATGAATGTACAAATATGACGTGGCTCTACTGCTGTTTCATCATCCTGGGGCCCCAGCCAGGTTAATTTACTTCTGGGTTTCCTTCTGTAACTGAAAGGAAACCAGGGATCATTTTCAACCTTGAGAGATGGAACCTCATTCTAACACAACTCTAGTAGTTCTTATGTCTTCAGGCAGGAGATCCACACCTTTGGCATCACCCCATAAAGACAGAACTGTGTAGGCTGCAACACAGCCAACTATTATTTCATGCATTTCCAGCTGAGGAAAAAACTGAACCCACGATCAGAGTAACCTCAGGACACCCGCACAGTGCCCAGAGCTACGCAACGCAGACTGGAGCCAGTCCGCAGCAACTGGTCGAGGAGCTCAGCTTCTTTCCCTGGTACAGCACATAAAGGCAGCATCTCCACCAGCTGGAAGTGATCTGGACAGTGAATCCGAATTTCTGTGCTGCCATCACAGCCATTCCCATCTTCCTGCTAAGGCTGTGGAGTAGCACAGCACACAGGGCACGGTACTCGCTCTGCAGGAATCGGGCTCAGAGAGGTTTCGTGCTCAGTTTTACAGTCCCACATGAAACCAGTATCTTGGTATTAGTCCAGTTTTCTGATTGGCTGGTCTAATGGGGTTTATGTCCTTCCCCCATGCTGTCCGAATGTACAGAGAGCCAGAAAAAGTCAGTAAGAGACTCCCTAAAGTTGTAGTCCCTCCAAACCAAGCCTGCTGTTCCCCTTGTTCCTGATGGTTAAGTAGAACATCATAAACAGCCACCAAGTGCAGGACAGCTCTGTGCAGAAGGAGATAAAATCATAAAGACTTGTAAAGCTGCACTAGTTGAGCCCTAGAATTTCGATGGATATTTTTTTTTGTCTGAGGACTGTGACAGCAGTTCTGTTGAACTTACCTGCCCTAATGAAACAGGACTAGTGATGTGAGCCTGCAAATACAGCACATGGAACAGGTTGTTCCAAGAGCTGGTGGGAGCCCTGTCCCTAGAAACACCCACAGTCAGGCTTGATGGGGCTCTGAGCAACCTGATCCAGTTAAAGCTGTCCCTGCTCACTGCAGAGGGGTTGGACTAGATGACCTTCAAGTGTTCCTTCCATCCCAAACCATTCCCTGATTCTATGGGCCATGAGAATGTGGCACAGCCAGATGGGACTCGTGGGGTATCCCAGGAAAACAGAAGGAGTCTCTCTGAAATAGTTTGTGGGTCATGTACTCAATAACAGTGGGATGGGTACTGCCCGCACTCTCCTCAGCTTCGTTCTTGCTTCGCCTGATGGCCATAGCCAAACAATCAAATGTCTTTAACAGATAAATTACACATTTGGGGACCCCGACGTACTTGCATTTACACAGCACTGGGGGTATCAGCTTTGTGTTATTCTTGGTTATTTCATCAAGGTTTGAAGCCTATCTATGGTACAGTGATTAGCAGTGAATTGGCACTTTTAACACTCAGAATAAGCATTAGGGATCAGAAATAGTAACTGAAAAAGACCTTCCAATCACAAGGATCCAATATGGATAAACTTGAGAGTTTTTTAGAGAGTCCTTGCTGAGACAGAGGAACATACATCTGCGTAAGTGCAGATGACTTTAATGAGGCTGTGAAGCTAATAATAGCCTTCTGCTAATTGCAAAGCTGTAATAAAGCTAAAATATGAATGTTCCTATTTTCTTGTTCAACAGAAGATACAAGGTGCTGTACCGATATGTCAGTATCACCCAGTACACTCAAATTCATTCCAAGATTATTTTTATAGATGTTTCTCCGACTCCCTGGTGAACAAACTCTTACAGTTTTTCTCCCTTGGGACGTCTGAATAAGGCTTTAATTTCTGTCAAAGACGGAGCAAGTCAGTCTGGGATCTTGCATCCTATTCTAATTGTCGCCATATTTCCTTTCCTCTGCACGTGAGCAGCAATTTGAAAATACTGGGGTTCACAGCTTGGATAGGGAAAGCTGCCCTGCACCCGCTGGAGTTTGAGGAGACTGTGGTCCCTCGAGGCAGTCGGTGACAGGAACGGTGTGATCCAATGAACCCAGACCCAGCGCATCACATCCAGGGTGCAGCTGAGGCTGACAATCCAACGCGTGGGAACCATGCACCGTCCTGAGCACATGCCGTGCCATTTTGGAGTCTGTATTCATTGTCTCACTTAAAACATGCATTCTGCATGGACTAGCTTTTTGGGTTTTTGTTTATGGTGGCACAGTTGCAGAACCTGAGCTCAACAAGAGGACTGGCGAGGGTAGGGATGCCAAGAGCCTCAGTTGGCACTTCAGGCCATCGATGTGATTTTGGTTTTCAGGAGCTCCTAAAGAGAACAGTGACATTCACGCATTAGCCCAAGATTTCTGGCTCACTTCAAGATTACAGACAGGCCTGGAAAGAGTTAACAACCATCTCCCTGCTGCCCTCCAGCAAATTCTCCTACAACATATCTGCAGGTAACTAGTGTCTGAGGTCAGGGCTGGGCCAGCCACTAACGTGGACAGAT
>NW_009735194.1:0-207 GCF_000703405.1 Apaloderma vittatum | reverse complement strand
GGCGCGAGGAGCCAGGTGGGCTTTGTGTAGAGGGGGTGAGGAGGAGGAGGAAGGTGCTCCACACCTCGACTCCCTCCCAGTCGAGCATCCTGAACCCAAAGCAGCTCAGCCCAGGGAGGGGGGCACCTTGAGGTGAAGCCCCCCAGGTTTGATGGGTGTCAAGGGGGTGATGGAGGATGTTTCTTCCACCCCAGGTTATTCCAACGG
>NW_009735193.1:0-14837 GCF_000703405.1 Apaloderma vittatum | reverse complement strand
GCTGGACTGGATGATCTTTCGAGGTCCCTTCGAACTGCTGACACTCTGTGATTCTGTGATCCTCTTGTGTATTTTTCTCCTTGCTCTCTCCTAGCTGTACACCAGGGACACACAAAATGCAGTCCTCGACCACGTTCCTTGAGAGACAAAGCTGATCACTAGCAATCAAATCCTTTCAGACAAATCAGAAACATGAAGGGGCTAACAAGACTTTCAAAAGACAGCAGCATGCAAACGTTTCTCAAAATAACGTCTCTGTGTACACAGCAGGCAGCTGCAGCCTCATCCCTCCACATCGCAGGAGGAGGAAATCCTCACTTTGCTTCTTGCTCCCTGCTCTGCTGCCACCACCGTGCTCACTTCTTCACTGCCACTTGAGTTTCAGAAATCGATACTTGTCTTCCAAGCACTGACTGCACAGAGCAACGGGAAACCAAGAAAACAATGCAGATTAATGAGTCCTGAAAACAGGGAACACAGATATCTGCTAACATCGCTTGTCTGGCAAGAGCACCCATTAGCCTGCAGCAGTTGGTATTAATGCAGCTCCACAATATTTATCAACTGGCAAGCATGTCAATAGCCTTCACATATATAGAAGCTTTTGATACACTAAATTTGATGAGCAGTCAGATCAGCCACTCTGAGAGAAATTCTCTGAAGCACAAAACACAGATAAGGTAGTACCAGGAAGAGAAAACACTGCCTTTAATCACCATGGTATTTAAGCTGATGTTGAAAAATTGAAGCTTCTACTATTGGCTTTACAGAATTATTGTGCTATTTTGGCCTTGCATGTGGTTTGAGAAATCAAATTCTGCCTGATGTATTCTTATTGAAGCCTGCTATTTATAGTCATGTCCTAACTACACTCGGGCTTTAGGAGAGCAGGAGGAGTTAATAACTCTGCTAACGGAGAAGGCAGAATCCAGCTTGAACTTCCAGTGCTGAGGGAGCAAAAGGCAGTTAAAATTCGCTTTCATTTAAGGCAGAATACTTCACTCGTCGTATCCAAGCAGCAGATGTGTGAATTAGAAGGGAGTTATTTTTACAGCCCCTTTCAGACTAGAACCAGACTTCACTGTACCTTGGTTGTACTAAGCTGCTTGCTCAAGCTAACTCTGCTTCCTTTAGCAGTTGCTCTTCTGGTGTAACCCAGAGTTTTCTTGCTCCCTTGAACTTTCACATCTCCATTTTGTGGCAACTTCAGCTCCAGGAACAAAACCTGAAAAAGGCCAGAATTCGAAATCAGTTTCTGCACGCTGCTCCCAGGAGAAAACAAAAAGCAACTGAGCACTTAAAGAGCTTGTTCCAACCTAAGGATAGCACGAGTGTTCCAGGTAATTAAAAAGCTGATTAAAGATCTCTGCTATCGGAGTCATTCCTCCTCATTTTAATTAACTACAAAATGCAATCTAAAATCCCATTTTCTGAACACTGCAAGTTTGAATGCAGATGTATGTTTTTAGAAAGGGTAATTAACTCCATCCAATAAGTGAGGTTACTGCTGACAGTCAACTGTAATAAAACATGATGTTAAGACAACTAAAAGTGGGAAGAACATTGGTGAAAAAAAGAAGTGTAAGCACGGAGCATGGTTCAGAGTAACAGGAGTGGCGGAGAAGGAGGTGGTGGCACATACTTTTATAGAATAGCCAGAGCATTAGTATTTCTAAAAAATTGCCAAGGACTGGAAAACTAAGTATATGCTCATTTGCTGACAGACAGAACACAGGTCTTCATTTTTCATTCTATGCTTCTACATAGCATTATACACTATTTAGCAGCTATTGTGTTTCACTTTGCAGCTGGCAGAAGAGAATAGAAGCATTTCTCTCCCACATTTTTGAGGCACAAAAATTTTACTGACACAAAATGAGAAGGGTAAAGCTCTACTAACCTATACAAGATACTTTGAATGATTCCTAAAAAAATTTCCAGATGAGAAACAACCTTTCGCAGTTCAGAGAACAGCATTTCATAAAGAAACAAACCACACTTTCTTTCCCCTTTTCCATGAAGCAGAGTGCAATTGGAGTTGAGCATTATTTCAGGAGTTTTAACTTAAGACTACTGTTACTGAGCAAAACTGCATTTTCAACAAAAGCAGGAGTATTTCTGTGGAACTTCTTCCAGTGATGGCTATTTCCATTTAAAGTATGGCTATTTCCATATAAAGTATAGCCCCTCAGCATGAGATTAGTATATAGAAAAGAGATAAATGGGAAAAAAAACATGCACAGCAATTATAATCTATACCATGTAATGTACATTAAAAATGTATATAGCAAAGCTGTACAGAAATAAAAGTAGAGCTAATTTACATAGAAATCTATTTCTTAGTTTTAAAACAAACAAAAAAATTCACTCTCTACAGGTTCTTAAAAACAGACAGTAGAGGATTTAAAACTTAAATCAGCCTTTCCTCCTCTTCCATGCCTGTACAGGGACAAGGGTAACAAAGCAACTTATTCACTACAAAAATTTTTAGATTCAAACTACGTGACATTCACATCACATCTCATGTGCGGAATACTAGTATTGCAAAAAAACTTCACTAGTCCCTCAACATTGATCCAAAATGCTCCTAACGCCATTTAACTGAAAAACCATCTCATGCGACATGAGAAGCCAAGGTCCTATGCAAACATCATGCTTATTTCCACTTGGTTCTTATTTCCAGCATGTTTATTTCCACTTCTACCTTCTTTATTTCTGCTAAAGTTAGCAGAAATCAAAACGATCAGCAATAAGCAGAAGCACAGCACCTTGCAGGCAGTGGGCTCATCAGCGTTAAAGACAAATGAACTCCAAGCAGAGTTCAATTTGTGTTTTGTCTTTTCTTCACACGCAGTCTGCCCAAGAGGGTTTGTTTTTTTCCTAGGCAAAAGCCTCCTGAGAGTAACTTCCGAGGAAGTTCTCCCTCTCCTACCCTATCGCTCACATACCTCTGCGATGTCATCAGGGCTGGTCAAGGAGAAGCTGTGACCCGCCAGCTGATAGGCCTTCGTCTCGATCTCGCTCAGTTTAGCTTGCATGACCTGCTTCTGGGTTTCGTAGGCTGTCGTGCTGAAACCGATGCCATTCAGCTCCAGCAGAGCCAAGCAATAATGGGTGGGCATCTCCACTTTAGAAAATACATCTGTAGGAAGTCCCAAGAAAAACTTTCATAATGTCAAAATGTCAAAACCAAGACCAACTGCAGATAAACAGATGGAGAAAAAGAAAAAATCCACACAACTGGGGAATCTTCAGGTTTTAAAATCCTGCAAGTCCTGACACACTAAAATCTTTTAACATAGATTTAAAATACTTTTGCTGCTGGAATATTTCACAGTAAGAAATATTTCCTATTAAGTATTCTAAAACTTCTTATCACAAAAGTATTTAAGAGAATAACAACTCCTGTTCTTTTTTTCCAACTAATATACATCTCTCTGTTTATAAGCATTTTATAAACCACAGACATGCTTCATGTAAAGCTTTCTATCTTGATACACTTTCATTCCACCACCCACATCTTTAAAAATGTTCTAACATTTAGCTGTCATGATTGTAACTGATGTGGTAAACTTTCAATAAAAGACATCAGTGAGACTGGATCCTATTCTTAGTCTTTGGATATAATTTAGGGGAAACAATCAAAGGCCACCAATAAGTTATGTGATTCGAGGGTTCCTTTCTTTTGTTTGCTTGTTTTTAAACAGAGATAAGCATTCAGCAAATATTAGAATCATTTAGAATCATAGAATGGCCTAGGCTGGAAGGGACCTTAATCCAAACATACTGGGTTGTTCACTATGGGGTCACGAAAGTTTCATGGACACAACATATAATATGGCAATGCTATACGGCCAGGCCAACGAGCAAGAGATCTCCTTCAGGAAGGAGTTGCTTCAGACAAGGAACAGCAAAAGATTTTGAAAATGTTCATAAGAAACCATAGACAAAGCCCCCTCAGAATGGCCATGGTACTCACTCAGGAGCTACCAATCTGCTTGGTTCGGAGACTTAAAACAGTCTCTGCTACTGCCTTAACCAATGGAACCGGTGGATATTTGGGATATAAAAATTGTATTTTAATTTAAAATTTTTTTTTTTGACAAAACAGATGTACTTCCGAGGGAGGTTGCTTCTTTTCTCTTAACAAATGAAGGCTTTGCCACAGAATATACTCAGACAAGAACTTCCAAATCTATTCTCTCCTCCGCTAATCATTCATCCTGTGGTACTCTCCATCCTTGTGCCCAAGCGGAGGAGATCTCTTTACCTGTCAGATTTTCCTTCTGCAATTCATCTCGGAGTTGGTTCATGACACTGAAGATAAGCACAGACTCTATAGCTGCCCTGTACCGCCCAGAATGGTCTTTGCTGGCGCTGAGCCCCAGGCTCTGCACCCCTTGGCCAGTGCCTACTCCCTCTAGTAGAGGTAGCTCATGGGGGACAAAGTTGGTCACCATGTTGTGAAGAGTGCGTTCCTTCGAGCCAGAGTCAAGCAGCCAGCACGCCACCTGGAAAAAAAGGGAGACCTCCGTGAGACCTTGTTTCCATTTTAGTCATAACACAATGTAAATATTGAACTGGGCATTACTGAAAGGTTATAGTGCAGGTGATCCTACTCCATTTGGCAGGCAGAACAAAATAATTCGTGGAAAAGTTACATGATTTCAGATAAAACCTTCAGGAGGAAGTAAGGCACTGAAAGGCAGTATTCTCACTCAAAGTCAATTCTGCATATTCGAAAACCTTACCCTTTGCCAACTAAGCACATTTCAAAATGTTGTCTTCACTTTTTTTATTTATTAAAAACCTAACACAAAGGAGATTAAATATGAAAATCAGAATCAAAACATGTTTAATCTGAAAACTGACTTTGTAAAATTAGAACTTGCTATTTCTTTAGAATATTAGCTCTCCTACATTTTGCACACCAGGACAAGCACAACGAATTCTCCAAGACAAATTTTACTCTCAGTAAGCCTCCCACTGTCTTCAAAGCAATTTTGCTTATAGCTATATTTCAATTTCTTGTGTCAAATTAGGATGAAACACAGGTTTCTGCATTGACTCTATGACACAAGCAGAAGGTAAAAAAACACATTATATATATACACACATAAACACACACAGAGGAAAGGAGGGGTTGTGAATGTCTATGGATGTGTCTATTAGTTGCACCACTAAACAAATACAAGTATGACTCCATTTAACACACAGAACAGTGCAGGGAAAGGTGTTGCTTTTATTGTTCTTTAATTTTATCCTAAAATTATGTATCAGTATGAAAAACTAAGTTTGTCTTCATGTTGAACACCTTCGCTACTTATCTGCAGACTTTAATATTGCCATGATGCTATTCAGCCAATGTGTGATGCAAGCTTTAAAAATCAACACCAGAAATTTCTATGCACACAGAGTTTTTCCTAACAAGGATGAGAAGGTGCTTTTACCGCTTCCCAGTCTTTCATTTGAGTTACAAATCGTACTCCATGTTTTTAAAATTACCCATAAATTTTGGGTTGTTTTGAGACAATAGTGGTAGCCTGGTGATCCATACACAAAGCAGGTAGATCTTTTGCTTGCAAAGTCTTCTGCTCTCCAAATCAATAATCTGAGCAGAAGCACTTCTGCCATTTTAGTCCCAAGCTGCTTATAGCAACAAGACTTCAGCCCGCAGAGATCTAAACTCATCCTCCCCCGGCAAGCAATCAGGCATGAAATATTGACGTGTTAACCAATCAATGAACTTGCTCTGTTTCTCTTGAGGGCACCATGAACACACACCGCAAATGAAATCTCCTCTAAATATTGTTCTAGATGTCTCAATGGAAGAAAATTTCACTAACCTCCCCTGACAGGTGTGCATAATGAAATCTAAATAACAGAAGTAAAGTACCAGAAGGTACACCTGTTTTTCCACTGGTGTGCATCAACTAATAATTTTACATGAGATAAATTTCTTAATCTGGTAAACCTTTGGGTCCTCAAAACTTCCTTCCAAGGAGATGCCACAAGCCATCACCAGAGTCTTGTAGTGCTGAATGAAGTTATACATGACAAGTGAGCGCTCCTGCATGGGCTTCTTCTGCAGGTACTGCTGCAGATGCTGCAATCTCTCTGTTACAGATAGGTTTTTGTCCAAAGGTGGTGGTGCCAAACTCATACTGATTTCTAAGGCAGGAGACATAAGCAAAAATCACCTTTTTACCCACTGCATGATAATAAAGGCAAGAAAAAAAAATCCTGAATACAATAACCTAAAGCACAAAAAACTACAGTTGGATAGTGAACAAATGATGATAAATCTATACCAGTAATACATATTTTATCAAACTAGCCAAGGGTCCCAAAAGCAATGTGCTGTGTCTGTACTGCGAAACAAAAGATAGCCAGGAACCAAACTCCAGCCACATAGCATAGATTGGGTTAGGTTCAGCATTCTAGCATCAGATTTGTTCTGGGGAGCAAAAATTGGAAGAGAAAAGCAAGTAAGCTGAAGACAGCATGGGAGTAAGTGAACATTTCACCATACACATGCTCAGAGTCTGAGCCAATTACCTGGCCTTATCGTACAGCAGCAAAGATGTACCCACAGCAACATGTTCAAGAGTGTTCAACACTTAAGGCTGCAGAGTAATGTGGCTACATCACTCCGTCACACAGTTGAGCTGGGTCTGGGACATTCAAAACACTTCCAAGAAGCTACCTGCTGAAGGTGCTTCCTTGAAATGCAGCATCACTAAACTAAACTAAAAAAAACTAAATGGCATAGGCTGGAAGGGACCTTAGAGATCATCATGTCCAGCCTCCCTGTTTTGGGCAGGGACGCCACCTCTCGACTAGACCAGGCAGCACATGGAGTCACGTAACACAGCACAGCCTGAACATCCACTTACCAGTCTGCTCTTGTACCTGCTGCAGGGAGATGTAGTAGGCATCTTTTCCACCCCAACATACTGCCAGTCCAACTACCAAGATGTCTTCACAGCCTTGGACAGGAAACCCATCATCTTTAACTTGCATCCACTGAGGAGAACTTACTAAAGGAATGGTTTTTGAGATACAATTATAAAATAGCATCAAGAAATAGAGAAGAGTTTGGATCCTGAAAACGTAAATACATGCAGCTGAGCCAAAATTTCTTAAAATTCAATATATACATTCATTTTTATCCATTGAGAGAAAAATTTTTGTGTGTTTTGGGGAAAACAAACAAACAAGCCATGTTTACAATAGCTAAACTTTCTCTTAACAGAAACAACCACCCATACAGCATCCCTGGAAAACTCTGGACTTTCATAGTAATGTCTTCAAGGGTTGAAACAGGAATGTATTCCCTCCTTCCACTCTGAAAAAAAATTCACATTTATCTGTCCAAAGTATATTTTGATAGGTAAGAAATGTTGTTGTTATGGCAATATGACAGCAAAGAATCTAACTCTGCTTAATCTTCTTACTTTAAAGGAAGAGAATGTTTCTACAGTGGCAAAGTGTAGCATATTAAAACTTCTGTGGAAAAAAATGAAGCAATATTGCAACAACCCAGAGACTGATCTGAATTTCACACATGCATATATTGAACCAACTTTACGTTTTGCAAACTTGTTAACCTTGGTTCCAAGGCAATTCCAGAAGGAGCACTGCTCAGTGGAGACCCTGAACAATCCGTACAGTTTACTGTTAGATTTATTATTCATTTTAAAATATATTCACACTTGTTTATGACATGGAAAGATACGTAAGATAAAGGGACTACACAACACAGATCCATTTCAAAACTAGACACGCAATGAAATGTTGAGAATATTTAGATGACCTCACATAGAAACAAGTTGCCAACACTTCATTACAGTCACCGAAGACCTACCAACGAAATTCCTGCCACCAATTCTCCATCCTCTACTAACACCCAGCTCCTTTGCTTTAATAAGACTGATAATTTTCAATTAATGTCAGTAATTTTCTGCCTTTCTTGCAAATCCTTTCCTTCTCCACTCCTGCCTTGAGCTGAGGATACCACCCTGCTGTTTATGAAATAACATGCTGGAACACGGGAACTGACCTTTTTTGAATTTGCCACCAATCGTCAATTTGGGAGACAAAAGACCTTTTGTTCTTTCACACGCCACTGAGATGGAGAATCTGCTTTTCTCTCTCCATTCTGCAATGAAAGTCTGGAAAAGTGCCTTGTCACTAGCTACATCAATAATAGTGAAACTTTCAGCGCTTAAGGGAACAAGTGGAAAAACATCCTGAGACAGCTGCAGTGAAAAGCCTTGGTCTATAGTGGAATCATCTTTTACTTCATCAGTCTCAACTGGGTCTACACTCCCAAGACTAACAGGGACTGGTTTTACCTGCAGATTGGCATTGCCCTTGCTATACTGCTGCGGCTGAATCAGCTGCTCTTCAGTCACGCAGGTTACTTCTCTCTTCCGTGCAGATTTCACAGAAAGAGGAACAGAACTCTTTGGAAAAAGCTCTTCAGGGGGTGTTGGAGGAATAAACCCGTTATTATTGTCTGGTGGAGGATGGGACGTTCTGTTGTTTCCCTTGCGTGGAAGTGTCACGCAGTCTGTTTTCTCAAGATCTGAGTTTTCCATTTCATTTTCTTTAATCCAGCAAGAGCCTTTTGAATTCTGGCAAGTGGGCAAAGGCTCTGGCTGACAACAGTCAGATTCAAAAACTGGATGTGGCTCTTGATTAACAACAGGAACAACTAACTTTCCTTTCAAACGGGAGCTTACTGAAATTGGTTCAATGCCTGAGGGACTAGGCCATTTGTCTAATATATCCTGCAGTCCTGGGCTTAGTTCAAATGAGTGGTCAGTCCACACAACTGGATGGGTTTTCTTGTCTAAAGCTGGCCAGCTTCTCTGGAGGTTTTCACCTTGATCTCCTAATAAATCCTCTGCTCTGGGGTCACTGTTACAAACCACTGGGTTTCTTAAACCTGACTGACCAGGAACTGCAGAAGGAAGATCTTCCCGAAAAGATGGGGAGTTTGCATGATCTAAAACTTCAGCTATTAGGTCAGAGAATGCTAGAGACATGTTGCTACACTGCACAGGATCCTCATGCTCTTTCTGATTACCAGTGACACCAGATTTATTCTGAATAGGCCTCGGGTTCTGCAAAAGACCATCTGGAGGAAGCAAAGCCTCTTGCTTCTCCACAGGGTCCTTTCTATCAGCTTCCGTGATGTGAATGGCTGAAAGGTCACTGACATTACTGAAGCTATCATCAAACAGCAAGCTATCACTTATATTCAGGCTTGTTTCGGGGACAGCGTGGCATTCTTCTTGTGCAACATGCTCCCTCCCAAAAGGGGAGGTTGCATTATTACGGTCTTTAGACACACTCTCCCCTTTCACTGAATTTTGAGTCTGGTAGTCTTGTAGAAAACTGTGTAGTTGGGAGTCGGTCACTGAGAAATCACCTTTAAGGCAAGGTGCACACTCTATTTCCTTTGCTAAAGGCTGTAAATTAAGGCCTCCAGGCTCCAAGGCTTTATTACTACATTGCTGAGCTGTGTTTTTTGTAATGTTGTTTGTTGTGATTGGATTCGACAAGCCCAGTTTTCTAACTGCTGCAGCCAGCCTTTCATCAGTAGCATTCTCAGTCTGTGAAGTGCTTAGTTTCTCAGAGATTTCCTGCTGTGGTACTGCAGCCAGCTCTGAACTTTGTATTCCCTGCTGTCCTGTGATTCCAGCTGCTCCCTCCTGTTTTATTATCATCTCTGTTTGAGTATCCAAGCGGAAGCTGTCTTCAAAGTCCCTAGAGACAGGAAATGGATCAGAGGATGGACCATTCTGAACAGCATCTGCATTGCAAACACCTCTGGATTTTACTAGTGAGACTGCCAGAAATTCCTTAGGATGACTGCTGGTTTTCTGCAGTGTTCCAGCTTGTAACAATATTCCATTGTGCTTTTTGCTCACATTTTTACCGCCATTCTCCATCTGAATATGGCAGGATTTATCCTCACCAGCACAAAAATGCACAGGCTTCTGTATCCTGCTGCCAGGGTGGATATCTTGAATTCCAGAGCAGCCAGCAGTTACATTACCATGATCTGCATCTAAAGCCATCTGCTGCTTATCAATCATCACCTCAGCACAGCTTGTATCTGTTTGCATTTTCTTAATTTTATTCTGTTTATCCTCAGTATTTTCTCTTCTCTGTGTCCTAGCACTACCAGGTATTACTACACTTCCTACAATATTACATGTCTCCACACTGATGTGTGGAGTGCCCTGCAGTGTAACAGGTGCCTGAAAACACACTCTCCCCTTAGATCTGCCTTTGTTAGTTGTGGTAGGATCTGCAGATAATCGTTCCATTTTATCTTTCTTTCTGAGATTAATTTCTCCCATCTGTACAGAACTTGAAACTTCATGAGTTACAGACCCTGTTTCCATAAATTCCTTATTATTTTGGTCTGAAAATAAATTATCTGTAGAGGTGGTGGGGTGGGAAGCAGGTGCCTTTTGTATGCCTGTCTTAAGCATATTTGGATCTTCAAGAAGTGACCTCTGCAGTTTGGAAGCAGTATTTTTGCTCTTAGTCCGGTTTAAATGCGTGTCAGTACTTTTTATCAGTCTAGAGGCTGAAGACTTTGTTCTCAATGTTGGTGTTTTCTCTTGTTCAGCATGGAGTTCTGGAACTGCTCCCCTGGAATCTGTCTTGGTTTTGACCAGAGAAATTCCTTCCACGTTCTCATTATCTCTACACATATTTGGCCGTTTTCTAGCACTGTATGCAATACCATCATTGCCTTCCTCTGCTTGAGTCTGTCTCCTGTCCAGGACTTCACTCCCAGTTCTGGAGGTTTCTGTACTACCACTGAGTCGCCTTTTACATCCCTTTTTACTTCTTGATAAGTTTCCAGCCCGAGAACCAAGGCACCATTTTTTGTTTAACATCCTTGAAGACTCGGAAGACTGCCCTCCATTTGATCGATGTAGTCTGTCCTCCAGTTCTGCCTCACTGCTGAGCACAGAGGATGTATCAGTCTCGAGAAAAGACTCTGGGTTCCACTGCACTCCCATCATTGCCAAATCCTGCTGGAGCAGTCCCCGGGCTTCCTCCACAATGAGGGAAGCTGCTTCTCTTTCAGTTAAGCCTTTCATTCCAGCCATCCAGATGCTGCGCACAGTCCGACGCTCCTCTGCTGATTCTTCATCTTCATCCACAGCCCTGCGAACACTATGGGAAAGGTAACAGACAGATGTAAACATTCATGCAGAAAATAACAAACACAAGGAGCCGACACTCTTCTGCTCCACTCCCATTTCAGCTAGCTTCACAGCTTCCCGGGAGCACTATATCCAAAACATAATGCACTTAATAGGAAATTACTATTTCAGTTTTCTATATGCGAACTGATGTCAATGAAAGGCATTCCCAGGTTTCTGCGTCCAAAAATGCACCCCAGATGAGTCCCCACTCCCTTCTAGGGCAAGATCCAGGTCAATCCTCCTCTATGTACTGTTTGCCAAAGAAAGGAAGCTTCAGGATCAAGAACCAGACAGGTGTCATGGCACAGTCCAAAAGGTACTTGATCAAGGAAGCTTGTCATTGCACTAACATGAAAATCACAAGAGAATCTCAAATGATATACAGCAATAAATTGACAACTCATTTGGTCATACGGTGGAGCTGCTTTTTAGAGGTGGCAAAAGGTCTCCAGAAAGCATTAACAATTCACACAGAATTAACAGTGCATAGAAAAGAGGAAGAAAATGTAGGTCTCACAAACTTATGCTGAATATAAAGACATTTCTAGCAATTTCAAAATAATCATGGAATGACTGTCATCAGTTACAAAGTCCTACAAGTTATTTCTAAATAAAGTTTAGCACCAAGTACCAAAAGGTTGCCACGCTTTATTACAGGTTTCATCCTGTAATACTTCACCTTACAAACTCCTTTACTCAACTTCTGGACTTACTGATTTCTCACCTTTTGAATGGCACCGAATTCTTCAGAGCAGTTGCCACGTCGTCAGGACTGGCTTTAGCAAGATCAGCCACTGTGACAAAGCCGGCGTTGTAAAGTGTCCTAGCACGCTGCGCGTTTAGCAGAGACACTCGTACCAAGTCACAAAGCTCCCTGTGAACCCCAAAAGTGAGGCGGCTCTGGAACTGAGAGAGCAACAGCTCCATGTTGTGCCAGCCCAGTCGATTACAGAAAACTGTTATCATTCCTGGAACACAGAAGTTACATCAATGTCTTAACTACAGCTCATTCTAAGCTGCATCCACTTCCAACCTCCCCATCTGAAGTGTCTTTCAGTTCACATTTCTCACTTTCCCATTACTTATAGAAACTAACTCATGGTTATTGTAACTATGACTGGGAGCTGGCCTCACAGAACTCAACTTGATCTAGAATAACAAATTTATCAGTGAGGCAGAAATTCTGAATGACGCTGCTTTTTCAAAGATACTAATCTTGAAAGTGTGAACCATGTGCGTATCCTGTAACAGAAGTCCTATGAAGCAAACACACTGAAGAAAAGAAGAAAGAAAAAGCAGTGATGAGAGGCACCAAGAGAAGCTGCAGATCTTTGATGAAAGTCTGCACTGATGTCCACAAGGGCCTGCAGAACTTCAGCACAGCAGGAAGCAAAGCCTGTGATAAAGGTTACAACTGCAGTCTCCAGTACATGGGAGGAGGAAAAGAGCAGGGAAAATAGTCTCTTACTCACAGATTGCATCTACAGAATATGAAAATAACTGAAAGACACAGCATCTCTCACTATTTTTACAGTGATTATAGAATACAACTTTTATCATATCTCTTAACTATATGTCATGTCAACAGTTCATTTTACTTCCCAAAGTACTTTTGTGAAAATTGTTAACACCAGGAATAGAGAATTGTGAAACCGCTACAAGGAGTTATTTATACTACCAGAATTCATTTAAACTGCGCTGCATCAGTTGGCGTGACCTTTTCATTTTGGGGCTTTGACTCATGCTGCAACCCACACATACGGTTTCGCAAATTGAGCTAAAACTGTCTTAAAAATTGAAGACCCACTTACAGAGTTATGGAGGACTTAGGAAACAGAAATTTCAGTCACGTGGTGGGCTGTTACTTCTACTCCTACACAGCCCTTTTAAGGAAGTTAAGTTAAAGGTGACAGCTATCTGACCTCTTGTTTCCTGGTGATAAATCACACAGAAACTACTCACTCCGTTTTGAAAACCATAATGTTATACTTTCTGGCCTATTAACTTTGCAACCAGAAGAAAGTCAAACTTTACCCATGAAGAAAGGTACATTTTTTCTTGTTAGAGCAAAGCTTCAGAATGGACTTGTACTTATTTCCATGCTTTGTATTGAACAAATTATATTCCTGCACAGTACACAGACCTCAGCATGCTACAGCACTACTCGATTCCACTCAGGTGGCCCCCTTCCCACAGCACAATCTGTGGCTCCATCTCAAAGCATGGGCAACCACAGATTAAGCTATAAAGCTGGAAGTGGTTTTACAATACTGACTGCTGTCAGTACCTCATTGTGGCTGTCTGATCTCCATACCTGGAAGGAAAGAAAACACACTAGCGTAAGACTCTTGGGGTATATTGCCCAGACAATTCACCTGCGTAGGTGGCAGCAGATTGCTGCAAGGACTGAAGCTGGCCACGACTACAGCCGTATTTCTTGGTCATATCCTTTAAGGGAACCTCACTGATTAAATCCAGAAGAGCAAGACTGGTGAAAAACCTGTAGAAGTACACGTGGAAATAAAATCATCATCCAGGGCACATTAGTGTATATGGAAAAATGCACGGTGCTAGCATAGGACAGAATGGTACTCTACCATAGCACACAAAAGAAATAGGCAAGACCATTTCTAAAATCATCAGCACTAATACCTTGTTCAAACTATGTTCTCAGTCCAGAGCAGAGGAGGTTCAGGTTCTCTGCACTATCAGCTCATTCAGTAGGTGAACCAGTTCCTGAAAACAGGCACTGAGCTTGTCCACTCCACATGTTAAAGCCTCCAGTCTTTGCACATTCACATGCATTTGTGGTTACCTTTTGTGGATGGCCATTTGTCTGTGCTGCTTCTCCGTTTTAGCTATGATTCCACCCTTTACAGAGCGAGCAAGAAAGCCTTCTTCAATCCCAACCAGCTCGGCCACCCGTTTCATTGAGGCAGGCAGCTTCTCCCATAAGCAGAAAAACTGGTACCAATCAATTGTGGTCCACTCCTCATATACTGGGGTGACCTAAAGAAAATAAAGACAATGCAAAAAAACTATTTCAGAGAAAAAAAAACAGAAGAGACCTCTGGGTAAACAAAAATACAGCCTAGGGAATGTAGTTAGAGCATCCTACGCACTACTCAGAGGCACTGACTCAGAAACATATACCCTGAAGAAAGCTCTTCTAACCCATTTTTTTTAATATGTGTACTGATGAGATCTGACTCACATGGGTACTCTGACAATTAAACAATTCAGAATCTTTTTTAGATTGCTCCCTAAACCCAAGTGGCTGGAAGATTTTTAAGCTGCATCTTTATTCTCCTTTAGAGAAGGAACCTTAAAGCCCATCTAGCTCCAACCCCCCTGCCATGGGCAGGGACATCTCGCACTAGCCCAGGTTGCTCAAAGCCCCATCCAGCCTGGCCTTGAACACTGCCATGGATGGGGCATCCACAGCTCCTCTGGGCAACCTGTTCCACTGCCTCAACACCCTCACAGAAAAAGATTTCTTCCTAATATCTAATCTAAAACCCCCCTCCTTCAATTTAAAACCACTACCCTTTGTCCTATCACTACACGATAGAGTCACAGAATCACAGAATGTCAGGG
>NW_009735192.1:9090-22448 GCF_000703405.1 Apaloderma vittatum | reverse complement strand
ATCTGCAAACCTGCTGAGGGTGCACTCAATTACCTCATCAAGATCATTTTAAAAAAAGCTATTTCTTGGTGATTTTAAACTTAGAAGGCATAAGGAAAAGTGCTAAATATCTTAAGTCATATATGAGGAACTTGGGACTTGTAGGAAGTAATTAACGCCCTTTTGCCTTGAAACCCCTCCCTTACTCTACCCTCCCACTCTGCTTTGTCAATTTGACAAAGTATTTTGAGATACCATCTGGCTATTAAAGAGAGGGGAAGAAGGAAGCGTTAGAAGTAGCCATAGTAATGCTAAACAGTTACTGGGTACCTGCACCAAAAAAGAATAGTCAACATAATTTATTGTTCCATGTGTCAATGCCTCTTCTTCACTGAGGACTTCAAATAAAAGCAAGAAAAGCAACATGAAAGCTGTTTTAAAAATCCATTTGGTATTTTTTTTTTTTTTAATTTTGGTTTGAAGTAGGTTCTTCAACAATTATGAAAGTTCAGAATTACATGTGCTTGATCTAATCCTAAAAGTTTCCCCTGAAACTTCCTCCTTGTACTCCCATCCCCAAATATTCTGAACTGGATTATGTCATTTCAACAGACATTGAGCCTTTGATGGAAACACAAATTAAATCTGAGGAAGAAAATCCTATGAAAATTTATCTAACAAAATGTCAGTTGACCAGCTCTCAGGAAAAAAAATATTCTGGACTGATGATTTGAACATATCTGCACACTAAGCACATACTCCTGTAAGTATTGCTACAAAATGCGTAGATACACATACATTCAGAAGATAGATATTACTGTCCTTACCAAGTTCGTTAGGATAAAAGAGACGAATCTCGTTAGACATGTTTTAGAGAGGAAGGGCTGATGAAGGTGAACTTTTGCAAAGAATACGATTTTGTTCTCAAATAACCCCCTAAAAGTTTCAATGTCTGTGCCATATGACAGACCTCAGCAAAAATAACCACTTTCATATTTGTATTTAGTCATCAATTTGCTCAGTCATTTTGGCAGTGAAGTTCTTGCTACTGTTCTCTATGAGTTCCTCATCTCCAAAACACTTTATTTGTTCATGAACCTACAAAGCACAAGGGAATTGTATTATCTGAAGAGCTTTCCTCTAGGATGCTGGAATGATTGGAATGCATATTCCATTAACACCTGCCTAGTACAGATTGGTTTGACATACAAGGTTAATAAAAGGTGTGTGCACCTCCCTCAGGTTTCTAGACATGGAAACTCAGCATTACATACAGAAATTCAAGCAAATGTTGGTTTAAGTTAAACTTTCTCATTCTAAGTATATGTAGAGGTGAAAGTGCAGGGTATGAGGCATTAACAGTGAATTAAATGAGGACACAACTGAGATGCAAGTTGCAGTGAATATGCAAAATAGAAGTAACAAAGTATCTGGGTAGTTAGTAAAAAATACACAGAAGCTCAATCATGTAGAGAACTCAGCCCATAAAAGCAACCAAATTTATGACCCCTCTGCAGGCACAGAACCTGATTTCAGCAATGCTACTAAATGGCAACCCGAGTTCTTAGGAAAAAACCATCAGTTGTAAGATTGAAGATCATTTTGACATCTTTACAGACAGGTGAAAATATAAAGCGGGGAAGTGGCAGCACATGCAAAAAAAATCTGAAACTGTATGTCGGAGTGAACACAGAGAAAGAAAAAATGAATGCAATCAGTTCTTTAAGAGAATGTAATAATCTTTGCTACTCAATATTTGCTACACAAGTATCATTCTATCATCAAGAATAACTTTCTCAAAATAATTTGCCTGGGTAATATTCTCTCTTCATAAAGGGTAAATATCAAATACTAAAGTTATAGAAGGAACTGGATAAACTTATAAAGTTCCTATATTTTTGTGTTTAACAACTTCATATTTACTAAAAAGGAAAAGCAGACATTTTATTGAAGTATTTACAAAAAATGTTATTCTCATAAACTCAAACAATGGTATACAAACAACGTATACCAATTACGAAAAATATTTTGGCTGGCAGAACATGTTCGTCTCCTGTATTTTAAATTTGAACTTTGAATAAGGCCTAAGTTTAGCTCAGTCTTAAGAGCTGGATGATGAAGTTTTGCTTACAAGCTACTTTAAAATTCTTTTATATGTAAAAATATACAGAGTTCATATGACAAAAACTTCATGCAGAGGGAGGCAAGACTTTGGAATAAATTGCCCAGAGACGTTGTGGCTGCCCCCTCCTCGGAGGTGTTCAAGGCCAAGTTGGACGGAGCCTTGAGTAGCCTGATCTAGTTGAGAGGCGTCCCTGCCCATGACGGGAGGTTGGATTAGATGATCTCTAAGGTCCCTTCCAACCTAGGCCATTCTGTGATTCTGTAAATGTAAGCATTTATGCAGAAGGTGTTTTGCATAGAATCATGAATCCCAGCAAGAGTTTGGACAAGAAACTTCATGTGAAATACGCTTTAAAACTCTTGGATACCACCCTTCCTGTTTCAACATATAAATCTTTATGTGCTTTAACTTAAAATTGCTTGCAGCTCATGTCAAGACTATTAGAAAATGAGCAGGAAATAAGTTTTGATATTTATTGTACATTTTGGCAGCTGTTCAGGAGAGCAGTGCTTAATCCACTCCTGTTCATCTCATGGGGATATAGGCAGGAGAAGAACCCTTTTTTCTGCATAAAGCGTTAAGAGGATCTATACTGCTGTCTTTGTTGAGAAACAGCTTGCCTTACAGCTCTCTTAAACCAGGAGAAGCACAGTCCTGCTCCTGAAGAGCTTTAAACTTTGCAGGCCAAGCACTTACTCCCCTCCCTGCTTCCCTCCCTTCCCCCCCGAGAGAGTTGCTGTCTGCAATTTTAAATGCCAAAGTTGTAACATAAAAAATTACAGATGCTGGCATTTGTGGAATTGATGTAATTGCTGTCTTCCACGCAGCAAATAGAAGTGATAATGATAAATGACGCTAACAATTATGCTGTTATGGTTTTAAATTAACTACATACACAACATTTCCCTTTAGGTTAACATTCCCTTAAACCTTTATATAAGACCGGTCAAAAAAATCTTATGATCTTGAATATTTTAATTAAAATGCTTACCTCCTACTACTTTCCTCTTTTAACTTCTTAGGAAAAGAACCCTACATCTCAAGGGCAAGGGCTGAGATCTATGTTTAAAAAAAATATATTTCTGTACATGACGTGGAAAAAATCCCAAACTTCAATTGGAAATTGAGCTAGACTCTTCTTTTCAATCTTAATGCAGAAGATAAAATTCTTTGTTTTGAAGACTGCCAATGAAAACTTCATATAACTGATACTCATACCTACAATACAGTCCTCAAACACATTTCCTACAACTTCTTATTTAATTTCCCATCCCCACCTGCTCCTCTGCTGCTGTGCAGCAGTCCCTCAGTGGCGCCGAGGCAGGTGTCTGTAAGGGCGCAGGTAGCGCAGAACCGTGCGGGACCGTTTGCTAAAGGCAGCCAGTCCCCCACCCACGTCCCACCCGCCTCAGATGTCAACGACCAGCAGAGCAGGAATTCCGTAGTTCAAAAGTCATTAATATGTATGAGAAGCATTAAATTATGGAATCCAGTATTTCTAGAAGATCTGTGACTAAAGTGCCGATTTGTACATTTACAGCACCGTATGTATGTATATTTATATAGATACGTAGATACAAACGTAGGGCTGTGTGGCATATACATACACACGAACCGATGTTTTGTCCTGCCTCACATCTAATCGGCAAAAAGCTGGTTTTACATAAATATCACTATTAAACGATACCAACGCATCTTTTTTTCTCCTTCAGACTATAGGCATACACTTTATGTTTCTAGTAACAAATTATATTTGACATTTAATTTAAAACCCAAGTTACCCTAATCTAGAGCTCTACGAGACTGATAAAGCAAGAAAGCTTTCCATAGGAAAAAACAATTTTTTTTTTTAAAAAGATAATTTCAGTTTCAAGTAATTGAAAGTGTGATTTAGAATTCATTACTTTGCATGGTTAATTACAGCAGAACAGTTTGAAAAGATAATGATGCATTAAAGAAATAATTTTGTCTCTGAAACACGGCATCAAAATAAATAAAATAATAAAATACAAATTAAATATTTGAATTATATTGAAAATATTAAATGTGTACCAATGCATAATCCAGTATTTACAATAAATTGTAATGCTTAAGCATTACACCTGCAAGCTGGTTCTAGCAATTTATAAAACTGAACAATCTAGACAAATCTATCAAACTTTAAAAAGGCAGTGCTTATAATCTTAATTCACCTTAAGGACAAAATCTTTTTATTCAATTATGACCACGCAATTAGTTCACAACTCTTCTTAACATGAGAAGAATCTATCTGTTAACCTCCTCAGCTTCAGAACATAACCAAGTCAGGGCTTTAGCTCTATTCTGTATAAATTTTGCACCTCTTTCTCCAAAAGGAAAATACAGAGCATGTGTTTAACCAAAATATCTGATTCAGAAAGACAGAAAAAATTGTTTTGCAGTGATTTTGTCCAATTCACTTGCAGCTATTTAGCAACAGAAGAATTCATGACCTTACAGCTCTTTAATAAAGGACACAGAAACTAAATGAACTCCTTGCCCACATTCCTGAGAACCAAAACTCTCACTTGACCTAAAAAGTTTCACATCGGCCCCCAAAATCTGTATCTTTTCTCTGTCTAGCTTCAGCAGATTGGAAGGTTTTCAGCAGGTACGTGGTTGATGCAATTAAAGCCTTCGGTACATTTTTATCTGAAGATCTTCAGAACAATTTAAATGGTTTTACTAGAGCTGAGTGGAAAAGAACTGTCATGCACGGGCACATAAGAAATTTGCTGTGCTGAGCTACAGGGCTAATTTTAAATTGCTAGCATCGCACCTGAAGTTAAATTTTCTATTTTGCTAAAGCAAGATGTCTTACGCTGGTCTAAAATTCAGATTTTCCCAGTAATTTTATTTCTCTAGGGCACAGATAATTTTAAACTCAGAGTATCATCTTCCCAAGGCTGTATGTCCCTGCAGAAAGACTGTAGTCTGTGTATACTCTGACGGATTGTTTCCTGATAGATTATACCTGACAGTACTTAGCAAGAATGTCACGTATCACAAATATTGGCCAATAATGTGCAGTGCAAAGGCTGCAAATGTCAGTATAATATTAGAGGTATTATAACACTAAACCACAGTACCAGAAACATTTGCAGAGACACTGTCATGATACTGAGCCTAGCGCACAGCAGTGCTTTCAAGATAAGTTTATTAGGACGTCTTTAAATACTTAGTTTTATAAAGCCTAAATACCGCATCCCTGTCTATTTTAATTTGTACACGATCCAGCGAGGGGATGTGAAAGTCAAGATGCCCGTAGGTTTTGCTATGGTAAGTCACCTTGACAACTCCACCACATTTCTGCTCCAAGCAGGAACAGGCACTGTACAGCAGAACGGCCGAAGCACCAGGGCTGTCTCTTGTCACACTGGTATCGCCCATTTCTACCCTACTCCCTCAAAAGACTAGAAGTATTGACTTCAGAACTGTATATGCATTTAGTTATGGGCACTGTCATACTTTAAAACAATTCTTGAAAGAATCAGACGATATCCAAAGCGGTATAAAAAAGGTAATGGATCTAAATTTACTAATTCTGAGGTTACACTTTCAAAAGCGACACTGCCTTAGAGGCCACTTGTTGCCCTTGACAGAACATGAATTCTGTTAGAATAAAATGGCACATGAGACCGCTATCGCTTTATCTACATGGAAACCACTTCCAAACTGAACCTGCTTAAAGAACATCTAAAATCTTCACTAATTCACTCTTTATCAGTAGTATAAGTTATGCAACGAAATATGAAACTGGACACCACTTGATCAATATTCTCTGCTTTTCTTTTTCTTTGGTTGCTATAATAAACTAGTTCACTCTTGAAAAGTATTATGAATTAATTTGGAGAGGGCTTATTTCTTCCGAAGAGGGTGACAAGTATTCTGCTGGTCACTGGGTCATTAGTGAAGATCTTGTAAGGTATCACTGAGTGTGGTGCTAACAACGCCAAGGATGTGGGTTCCATTCCCGTTCGGTCCCCATGTGTGCCTGATCTAGTCAAGAGGTGGCGTCCCTGCCCATGACAGGGAGGTTGGATTAAATGATCTCTAAGGTCCCTTCCAGCTTAGGCCATTCTATGATTTACATTCCAATGGAATTACAGTGTTTTGGAACACATTATCCAATACCACTGCAGAAATATTATTTTAAAGTAAGACACAGGAAAGGATGACGCAGTATAGTGTTATTCAGACTACTTGTAAACTTTGGAGAAAGACGGAGTGTGACAAATCAAGACTATCAGAAGAGTGAAGTCACTTAAAATTATCCTCTATTATTTTTAAAATTACTGTCTTAGTTACGTTTGCACGGTTTATTTGCACCTGAGAAATAAACTAGGTTACAAAAGGAAAAGTTTTTTTGAGCTATATGAGCACTAGAAACAAACACACAAAAGTAATTTTCTAATCATGTGTACTAAAAACAATCATTCCATCTTAAAAATATACAAGTAACTAATATTCCAAAAAGTCACTAATTAAATGGAAACTATGTGAAACAGAACAAAACAGTTCTTAGAATGATAAAAGCATTTAGTCACTTTTAAGAGTGTGTGTTTTCCCCTTTCTGTAAAATAAAATTTTAAAATACATCACTACTTTTATACTCACCTTCTGAGGGGCTTAGTGATGATTCTTACTGCTTTTTAAGGCAGAAAATTTGTATTAACCTTAAACAAAAAGCACCTTCCTCGATACAACTCCTTTCAGCACTATTTCACCCATTTTAAAGCAACTGTGTGATCCTCACTTGTCACCTGGAAGATCATTACAGGAAAAACAAACCTAATCACCGAAAGGGTTGTTATCCTCAGTCAACCCCCCTTTTAAAAAACGCCTTTAGAGGTAGGCTCAATAATTATCTGAATGGTTATCTAGACCAAGCCAGTTTGGAAATAAAATATATTTTGAAGGCCAAGAAAGGAAATACATATATTTAAAATTAACACTAATTCACAGCTTTAAAACCCAAAATTGGAAGCTGGCTAAGCTAGTTACCTTATATTTAAAAACTCATCATAAAAAACCCAACAAAACTTCGTGCAATGTGAGAAGACAGCTTGCTAGTAATCACTGAGTGCTGTGGCAATAGCTTCTACAGATTATATAGAAACAAGTTATATTTTTACTTCGGTATATGCTGCTGCCTGAGAAACACACTGATATCATAACGACTGAAAATGGTACAGCTAATGTATAAAACTTAACACGGAAAAACTACACATATTGAACACTTCTGCCCAGTAGACTTCACAGCAATAAGGAAAACTAGTAACAAGACCCTTTTTATATAGAAAACGAGGAACAAAGACAAACTGAACTAATATTTAAAGAAATAACTACAAATATTTTGCAATTTAAACATTTTGTTCAAAGTATGACTATCAGATAAACGGGAAGTGACACTAAAACTAACAGGCAGCGAAGATTACCATAAAAGAAAAATTTACAATTGAGATAAACTGAAAGTTTATAAACTGACAAGACATATTAGCTTTCTCACACAAATTATTTGACATTTTGCTTTATTTGTGCATGCAGAGTGAGTTTTGAACCAATGTCTGCCTAGTCAATATAAAATTTTACAGCTTTATGAAATATTTGTGCTGGCAAAGAACTTTTATAAATGTGTGTCTTTATAGATAACAAACATACATTTACATATGTATAATATGTAGACAGACACATATTTTTCAGTCTCATTTTCTGCACAGCAAAAATTACTTTAAGACCTGTATATTCTCATGATACAGTATCAAGACAAAGTGAATGATAAAAAGGCATGGTATTTTTTGAATGATAAAATGTTTTGACATTTACTTTTAAAGTGTTTTAACTCTCACATCTGTAATTTGCACCACAGACAGGTTGTCTAAAATACGTTCTTAAATATATCAGTCTTGCTGGTGAAGCATTTCACTCAGAGATTTGTGTGCTACATTCAAATAGTCTCTGAGGTACTCCTATGTATAACATGACATGAATGATTTCTTCATAATTCCTTCTGAAAATTGCTAGAATCAGGGCAAGGACACGCTGACAAACATGACCTCATAATCATCCTCTATAATTTTGAGGCAGATGCAATGAAAAGGCATCTAAAATTCCTAAATAATGCAACTGAAGTATAATAAAGACAAGACGTCTGCACCACTACTAGGTTGTGTGGGTTTTTTGTGTCTTTTTTCTTTTGGATTACCATAAAATTCAGAACACTCTGATCAAATGAATATATTATTTAGCTTATGTTTGCCACAATACTTGACTGTAATATACTTCAACTACAAACCAGGGAGGTCTTTGTTCAATGCCAAATGCAATTTTAATCTAAAAATGTACCTGCACAGCTACAGAGTCACCAGTGACCAGAAGTAACAAACTTGGTGTACCAACTATCTTCACCCTCCTTTGCGGTGCTGCCATGTGGATTTTCTGATTCTTCACAAAGGTTTAGAAGTTTGGTTGGGTTTTGTCGTGTTTTTTTGAAACTTTATGTCTGGGAAGTTAAATACTTAATTTTCAAATACGTCATATTAAAATTTACTTAAATAATGAAAGACCTGTAAAGCAGCATAGCTACATAAGTGACCGAGTCCTATAAAGTGTTACTTCTTTTAAACATCTTCACTACATATACTCAGCGTGAAATCATCAATGTGCATTTGCAGCACAGTATCTAAATACAGATGAAACAACGCCTGTTCATCCAAACCCAGAGAAGCCCAGGATTCCCAGTCACTATGTGTGTACAAAGAAGCCCACAACCTGTAACTAATAGAAACTCCAGTTTTTGAGAGTATAGTGGGAACAACAGATCTCCAGAATAACTTCAAGCTATGGGTAAACTGTTATCAAGCTACAGGAAATTTGTTAATCTTTAGTGAAACGAAACAATCCTCAACAGCTTAGATGGAGCAGGCACAGTTAGACACAACATGCCTAGTTACATGTGTAGCTCACTGCTTGGAAAACTTCATACCTCCACTCTGATTATTCTTCTCTAATACTAATTGTAGAGAACATCTGTAAAAAGACTAACTAAACGATACACTCGTACTTCTTCAATGCAACGCTGTGGATCTCCTACAGCTCACAACGCATTATTCTTTAAACAGAATGCCTAGAGATCCCACAAGAATTTTCCTACCATTCAAAATTTTATTTTGAGCATGTCTCGCTTTGATATATTTATTGTTGGTAGATAATTATTAGGTTGATTTGCTTTCCAAAGTCACAGGTAATAAACTATATGAATTATGAATTTATTTTGCTTTACATCAAATGCACTCTGCTGTGATAACAGCTGTTTAAAACAGCTCACGAGAAGTTCTGTAAATGCTAAGCATACTTTTACTCATTTTTTATTAGTTTTGATAAAGTATACCTTCTAAATTTTGCTTATATATGTAAGTGCAAAATCACAGACCTTATTTCTGTGAAACTGAGAGCATTCACAAAACATAAAAGCACATAAAAGATGGGGACAATAAGCCCATACTCTCTATACGTTTGAAGAGATATGGCCAATTTAAATCTTGTTACTGGGCAAATGCTTACAAGAAGCCACCAGATGCACGTGAAAGCAAGCAAGGCCACATTTTCAGTTGAATTCCCTTGCAAATTTGCAGAACCTTTAAAGGAAAGCACAGAGGACATCAAGACTGTCCTACTGTTACTGCATTTTTAATAATTTCTTAGAAATGACAACTTGTACCTCAATACATGCAGGTTGCTGTCTTCAACGTTAGGAGTATATTAGTGTCCAGTCTGCAAAGAAACTCAGCCTATGACTTAAGAGCAACTAACTTTAACATTTGCAATTGTGAACGTGTAAAAAAAGCAAAAACAACCCTGCAAAATATTATTTCCCATTAATTTACCAGTGTAGTGTTAGTAAATTAATAAATCCTTATAAAGATCAGACGTTGCAGAGGATGTATGATTATATTTCTGATGGAAGGAAATGGCACGGTTAGGGAGGATGATTCTGTCTGCATCTTGAGGATGTGTAAAAAAAGTTTCTGCCTTAATTTATGCTGTTTGAAAGCCCTGAACTAGTTTTCAAACTTTATCCTTCAAAGGCCTTCTTAATATTCAAAAAGACCTTGCTAATTAACTCCTAAAACTACCTCAAGTCCAACCTGCTTTTCCTGCTCCTTAGAAAAGTTTTAATTACACAGATTAAGCACTGGAATTCCAGCTGTCACCTTCCAATAGCTTTCTTCCCTTTTAAATAAGGTGCTTTTGTGCTGATCTCTCCTGTGCTTTGAGAAGAGCTTTGGACGGGTTGTTTTTATGATTTAGAAATTCCATATGACTATTAAAAACGATGTGACAGTATGGAAAGCACATTTAACTAGTCACAGAACACACAGCTCCTTTCTGAGCTGTTATGACATCTGGCGATCACATTAGGTTTTACCTAACCTATCAAGAATTTCTGAATACCTGAGCGGTAAGTACAGAGAAGATCACGGCACTATCATTACGAGGGTGTACGACAACAGGACAAGGGGCAAAAGGCACGAGTTCCTTCAGGGTGAATTCCTTCTTTATATAAGAAAAAAACAACCCAACTCCATTGTGACTCTGCTGTGACAGACAGTCCTAACCCTACAAGTGTGGGAATTTTTTTGCCACAAGTACAGCCTGACAGGGAAGCCGACCCTAATCTGTGGCTCTTCTTTCAGCAGAAGGTTGGGCGAGATGACTTCCAGATCCCTTCCAGCCTAGACTTCTCTACGACCCTGTGAACACACACATCAGGCTACATAAACTACCACCACTGCAGCTCTCTCCCCGTTCTTACCATTCGGAGGATGACGGCCAGAAGAACATTTCAAAGGATGAAGGGGATTTTATCAATGCAATTCCAGCTCCCCTCAGTGTGTGAATAAAGTAGGTAATGCAGTGGGAGCAGCTCCAGAGAAATGTATTTAGCTGTGAAAAGGTCTCTTGATTACTTTTCCTGGTGTGCAGGGCCCCTCATATCAGGTTGTGTATGAGCACACAAGCTCAGTAACGCTGCAGTTCCTACAGGCTCCCAGTTACAGACACTGCTCTGGCTGGGATGCTGAGCAGGGGCCGGGATCTTCTCTGGTCTTAAGCCTTCTGCGGGTCATGGGCAGACTACAGATGCCTGAGAGGTAGGCACGTGCAATTAGGGAAGGATGGCGATGGTGACCAATTTAAAAATAGAAAAAAATCCCTACAAATGCCAACAAACTCCAGATATCATTAACGCAACAGCTCACACTGAATTTGCAGTAAAAATTTGAGCTACCCAAACAGTATTTTAATCGAGGTTTGCTAATATTTACTACCGTGTGCTCAGCAGAAACCACTTTGCTAGATCCAGCTCCACTAAACTTGCCAAGTTCTGCATGCCTAGGAAACAGAGCAATTTGTCATAAACGTCCTCAAACCCATTTCAAGTAAGTAAACATTTTCCCTCAAATATGAAGGAGAATTCACAGATTTTGGAGTGAAGCAAAATGTATCAGGGGCTCAGATCCAGACTAACTCAGCACTGATGTGCAAACAATCCAGAGTTAGGTTAATCCAGGCAACTCATCAGCTGAGCATTCTTCCTGCCATCACCTTCTAGCTCTTGGTATGAATTTCTCATAACCAAAACAGAACTCTTCAATTCCCACTACTCCCACCTTCCTTGCTGCATCATTTCTAGCTTGCTGCGAACAGCACAAGCATCCCTCCTGCCACTGAACTTTAGCATTCATTACCTTCAAAGCAAGACTTCTTAGAGAAGTTTTCTTCTGAGAAGATACAAACAGCACTTCCTTCACACATACGTAGGCAGATATAATTTTCAACTCGCATGTATCTATGCTGGTATTTATTTAAGTTGGATACTTATCTTCACGAGAAGAACACAAATTCAATCATCTACAGCCCTTCAAAGTGAAACTCAACACAGTAAAAAATACCCCAAAACTATATTTAGCATTTTTCCTATATAGAATATTGTCTTGCTTGCTGTTAACTGACAAACCAAGAAATATTACAAAATAGCTTAATATAATGAAAATACATTTTTCTTTACTTCTTGAACAGCTAAAACCAGAGTGTAACTTGTGGGATTAAAATTTTTAACATTAAAAAATCACTGAAATTTAACAACACTTACTTAAGCAAAGACTTTCACAAAACCTTTTGGAGGCATGGAAAGAACATTTTCAGTATAGAGCAAGAGACTCTCAAGACTTTAAGACAAAGAAATAATCCACAGGTATTAAACACATACTTCTACAAAGACAGTATCAACAAGTTAAAGTTCCATGGACACGTAACAACAAAATAAATTTTATGCCTAGGTAAATCAGATAGTTCTGGATGCACTAACTAGTCATTTTTATACTAAGAATTTATTCCATCATTAAGACTCAGATCAGTTCCTAACAGCTGCCAACACTAGATCTCCTGTGCAAAATACTTTCTTCCTCTGCCATAAATATGAGAAACATTCTCTCCAAATTTCTTCAGCATGAAAGCCAGAAAGGCAGATTTGGACAAATACCACAATTTTCAAGTATTTTGCAAGTCTTCAGAAAGGACAGATTTAACTTTCGGCAGAAAAGGCTATTGCATTCTAATCACTAACTAGTTGACAGTATATCCTGCTTCCCTAAAGTTCTTGAAATAGCAGACTGCAAGTTTTATTGCTGAAACAAGAGTACACTTCGGGCCAATAACATCTGTCCAGGCTATTGGTGCAAAATGTGATGATCTTCAAACCACAACTCTACTCTACAAGGTACTGCAGAATTTGTGTGCTTATGCAGGTGGAATTGCATTTGCACAAAAGTGTTTCACTACACATTTATAACTTGTAATAAGTGTTTCTGCTAATTATTTGTCAAGAGAGAAAACTCTGCAAAGTATATATGTCTCACTAGGATCAAATCATACTTTAAAATGAGCGTATGATTTCTAGCAATGCAAGACAATCAATGACACTATATGTTTATCATAAAAATTCAAGCATGTATGACCTGAAACAACTCCAGAGAAAAGCGAGTGCAATGAGTGAGCTCAGTGGCAGCAGTCAGACATTAAGATCGCTTTAATGCAGAGATACCACTGCCACTGGAGTCCTCCTGTCATTTGGGTTTGAAATTTTCTGAAAACTCTTAGAGACAGAATAGATACCAAGCTTGAAATCCTACAGCTTTCTACAGAGCAGTGAAAGCCTTTGCCAGCCATCAGCTGG
>NW_009735192.1:0-9059 GCF_000703405.1 Apaloderma vittatum | reverse complement strand
GAAGTTCCAGTGATAAGGAGAGTAGTAGGGCAAGTCTTAAAAGATAGACAGGCTGCAGCAACATGGAACCCTTAAACTGGGGTGGTACCATTATACATAAAAAACCCCCAACAAACAAACAAACAAAAAACCTCAATACACGGGCTGGGTTTCTGCCAAAACAAGTTTCCCGTGCAGGTAAAAATACATGTTTATTAAATCATTTCACATAAAAGTGACACAGTCAGGATTTCAGACTGAGCACAAGTAATGGTTTACTTGCACAATGATATCAGCATGATCCTGCTCAAATGTAGTGCCTTGCAAAACCTTAATTCTCTCTTCATCATCCCTCTTCAATCAAGCAAAACCAACTACAGATGTTCACAAGACAGGTATGAGAGAGATAAAGGAGTAAAGCTGATAAAGTTCAGCTTTCCTGAGCTAGACCCTATTTTTTCGTTCTTCTCACCCAGAAAACACACAACAACTGAGAAAGAGAAGGGAAAAATGTATAAAGGGGAATACAAGTCCAGGAAAAGTTGAAAAAGTGTCTAGGAATAACTTAAATATTGATGAGAGGTCATGAACTTGACAATGAATTAGGTATTGCAAGCCAATACCTCACTACAGCCAGAAAGGATCAGGGATCCCCAACATAAATTCCTACATTTTTGCAGTGATTACTTCTTGTAAGGGTCAGATATCATCTTCATAAAGGGGGGCTGTAAATCAGATATCATATCAAGGGCATGAATTTTGCAATCTCTTTGACACAAAGGTCATTTAATACTGTACTAAACTATGTTTCTGTGTGCACATAGGAAGAAGGTCACATGGAGAATAAAACCAGTCAGTTCTTCATTAAATCTTCATAAAGTTTCAGGTTTTCTGATGCATCTGTGTTGCATTTTCCTGTTCCTCATCAAACAGCAAGAAAAGATCTAAAAGCAGCAGTGGAGACGATGCAACATGTTTAAGGCCACATGTGATGTTTAAGTTTCCTATCCATAAATTTCATGGAGTGTTTTGATACTTAAAAACAAATTTTATAGATCAGTGGATAGAAAGTCAGAAAGAATTCAAAGGAATACTGACGTATTGGTTATCCCAGTTTTGGATGCTTAATGAATTACCAAACTCTGAGCTTCTGTTTCCATTACATAAAAAAGGAATTTTAAAAGTCGTAAGCGATAAAAAAAAAATATTTTAAATATTCTCCTAATAAATTTCTTCTCCAGACTTTCTTTCATATGTTGAGTATTTTGCAGGCTTACACCAACTATTCCCTCGCTAAGGCAGACAAGGTACTCCCAAAACCTAAAAACTAGAGATGGTAATTTTCATAATCTGAAACAAGACACTTACAACCTCCTGCTACTTCATCAAGTTCCTCTTTTTTTAATCTTTACTGGTAAATTTCAGTTACTTCTGCTTTGCTGTGTCTAAAAGATTCAAGACCATGAATGCAAAGAGTTCAGTGAAGTTGAAGGACCACACTGGTTTTGCAAGTAAATAAGAATCACTCAAAAGACAAACCAGTTCTGATTACAGTTTTGTGTTTCGATAGCTCACATCTTTTATCTGGTTTTGTTCGGTTCTTTAAATTGATGACACGGTGCACCGTTGAGCTGGCAGTGGCGATTAAGAGGTCAAGCACTGAATTAAAAAGTTTTTTAATCTACTTTCTTTCTGAACTAGCACTTTAGTGTCCTAAGTTATTCATATCAGCGGGAGGCTATGGGTGAACACTACCCCCTAGTCAAAAATACAGAGACGAGCTTCATTATCACCTATTGCTTGAAGTAAATAAACTCAATAGGAGTTCAGATAATATAAGCACATACATTGCCTTTTGAATTCAATAATTGCTTTCTTTTCCTTCTTCCGAACTATCAATTCCTCTTTGAAATGCTTAAAAAAATTAAGTGTTGTTTTTCGGGGTGGTTTTGGTGTTTTGTGTGGGTTTTTTTTTGGAAAGGGAACCTCTTTTGTAGTTACACAAAAAAAGCAGCAAAAAAGGTACTCCCTCGGACAGAGGCCGTTAAAAATCAGATTATTTCCACAGCATTCTCCTATTATTCACCTGCCAGTAAAATATGTACACTCATTGTCTCTGTTTGAATGCCTATTTTTATCTGACTGAAGCTATATGGTCATTTTTGTATTTATTACTGAGTTACTAAGTTTTTTTCCTCCTTCTTCTAAAGCATGTTTTTCTGTTCTCAAAAACTGGGCCACATGCCTCTGAGGAGAAAGTAGTGCATTATTTCATTCCCACCTTTTCTTCTTTTTTGGCATCTCTGAGGCCTGCTATGCCCAGAAGTGCTTCCACTCAAGCTGGACCATCAAATCAATTATCACAGCAGTCTGCATTCTAAATATGAATGGCAATGAATGACAACAGGCAAGGCAAACCTTCAGCTTTGATTTGTCATTGGTAATGTAAATTTTTTTTGTTTTGTTTTATAGATGTTTGTTAGAGTGGCAATTTGATCAAACTCTTCCCCCTGCTGTCTGCAGCTGTATTGTGTACATCCTGAGACAAAAAGCTTCACCTTTGTTAAAGACACAAGAGAAAATAGGAGATAGGGAACCACTATCAATATAAAAGTTCTGTTTTCTGCTAATCTGTTAACAAAATCATTACTGTTGATGAAAAAAAAAAATGCACAATAACACACTTCACCTGTTTCTATTACTGCGTGTTCCACAATTTCAAGGTGCAATTGTTCTGTTTCACAACAGAACTCCATTTACAGTAATCCTTCGGGTTTTTGCATTTAGACTTTGCATGGCCTTATGCCAGTACTAAAAGATTAATTACCGTATAAAAATGTCCATGTGTAAGAGCTAAAATATAAAAAAATGGAAGCACTGTAAATTAGAAGAAAAAAAGAGTTCTTATCCTATATTCACAATCATAGTTTGAAATTGATAGTTTTCCCAATGAAGAATCATATATTATTTTGTTAAGAAGGGAACGAAGCTAAACATATTTCTAGTGTTTTTGTTTATTGACACTATTGGTTCAGAACGACACAAAACCTGCAGTTTATATTATAAGCCCGAATTATTTTTGAGAACTGATTATATACTCTGAAAGTGGATTTCAGACAGCAACTGGGACACATACTCAAAAACTCCAGACTGCCAGTTTGCATTATTGCCAGTATATATAATCCTGGTGGTAGTACAGGATAGACTGTATTGCCTATTTTAGTGAAAACAGTTTCAACCAAGCAGGCAGTAATGTATTTCTGCAGTCATAGGCCAAAAAATAAAATAAAAATAATAACCAAATCTTTACTTGGTGCCTTTTAAAACACTCTTTCATAATGACTCAGTTTTAATAGTCTCAAAAACTGAGGTTTAATGGTACCACCTAGTGGTATCCGTGGACACATGGACCAAGTGGGCAGCCTACGAACGAGCTCTATGAAAGCTTCCCAGACCCTTCTGCCAAATCCCATAACTCTTAAAGACTCAAGTTGAACCCTGACTCAAGATGCCTTTGCTATTTTAGCACTTTGACAGATTCTACTCAATGAGGACAATCATGGGTGGTTTTTTTTCTGCATAGTATTAAAAGCTTATTTCGTAAAACAGAGTATAACTGATTTCCAAACGGGCAATTCTATTTAAAATGATTTTTTTATACAAGCTATTACCTTGACATTTTAAAGTCTATGCCTTATGAGGTTACAGGAAAATTAAATCTTACAGTATTTCATTCATCTGGAAATAACACTTCATGAAAGATCAAGATTCTTCTAGTGGGACAGACTCTCAACACGGGAAGTAAAAGCTTTTAAAGTGTTTAAAAAACCCAACCACCTTTCTTATCCCCAGAGACATATTACTACCAAGTAATTTGAACTTTTCTGCATATAAACATTGCACATCTGCATGAAAATGTAGAACTGTACAATGCCCCATCATATTCAATCTAAACTCATCTAGAAGATTAGTTCTGAATATGGGATTAGACCTTACATCCATTATTCTTGCATCAAAACTCAGCACTTAAAAAATCCCCACCTAATACTGTAATTAATATTACTGATAACCAACTTCATCTGTACATAAATACCTGCAGTACCAGTCTCTCTGATTCAGTACAAGTAGACATAGTAGTTTAAAATACAGCTTAACATTTTCATGACAAAAAACGGAGTTATACAAGAATGATGAGGTCCACACTACCACTGATTTGTACAGCCTACAGTAGTAGCTCTCCATTATAGTTTTCATGTGCTAAGAGATCCACCAAATATTTAAAAGATAAGCTCTGAATTTGTACAAGTTATTCAGAAAGGTTACTCACTTGCTTAAAATGAATTTTAATTGTAAAAAAGAATCAAGAGAAGATAATTTTCTCCACAAACTATAATGGTTCTCCCCTTGCATCCTGTCCCTTCCCACTTATTTCTCTGCTAAAATGTTAAAACTTCTACAATGAATCGTTACTAAATTCTGTGTAGTTAAAGACGACATTTGTGGGTCCTTTTGGTTTTTTTAAACACCTAGATATGCTTCTGTGGTCAAGGAGCAAGTTCTTTCTTGATTGAACTACTTGAGCAGCTCAGCGAAAAAGAAAAGGTTTGCTGCTGGGTACTTCACGACTCTCTCAAGAAAGCTGCTTGCACCAAGGGAGCATGTTGCGTCCATCAGCACATGAATTTAAAGACAATGTACCCTGGTTTCAACGCCTTATACGTACCAACTGACAGAGAAACGGTCTTTGGTAAATGATTAATTTAAACTCATTCTTCTGTATGCCTGGAGCAACAACGGATATTTAGAAACAACTTATCATTTTCCTTACAGATAAAATAAAGGCTAGAGATACCTTAGATTACCCGCAAATAAAAAAAAACCCAAACCCACTTATTTAACTAAGAAGTGTGAATATCTCTCTTGCAAGAACACTTTTGAGAGTATCTTCTGAATTATGCAATATTCTGAAAATACAAGAAGTTAAAAAACGTTTGTAAGAACCTCTTGCAGAATATTATTTATACCAGAGTGTGGCTAAATATATGTATTTCAGAATATACAATCCTAAGAGATAGATTACAGTAACCAAAATATATTATATTTGAGTGTGTTTTGCCATAGAAACAAAATCCTGAAACACCAGAATGCAAGTTGCAGTCACATCTACAAACCATTTCATACTGCATAAAAGAAGGAAAGGATGGCTTGGAATATTTCCTTTGGTCCTCCCCACTTCCCATACGCCAGGTGTGAATTATGCTTCATAAGATAAATAACTAGTCAAGAGTGAAGAGATGAGCTGCTCCGGAGCATGTCCTCAGGCCTGATGGGCTGCCTACCTGTCAGATAATGTTGAAAGTAGGATTATGTCTGAAAAGGTTGACAGACCACAGATTTAACTTTCTAAATCAAACACTATATGTTTAGCTAAACTCAGTGAACTTTAACTAATTAGCCCATCATTAGAGTGAATTTGCATTGAATAATTTTCAAGAGGCTAAATCAAGCGCCTATATTACTTAACTTGAACCACTCACATTAGAAGCAAGCTATTACAAGAGATTTCTTCTTAAAAATTCAGCTGAAAAAGCAGCAAATGCAACCTTTTAATCCTAATTCTTAAGGGTGAAGTCCCGTCTAAAAAAAGAAAACCTTAAAAAAAGTAACTAAAAATATACACGTATGTACACAAAAAAAAGTTTACTCCACCGAAGTTCAGAGTGTAAATGAAAAGGTTATGCAGTCTTATAGACATTTTATTCTCGAGTACTTTTGTGTCTTACATCCAGTTCTAAAGTCGGTAACAGTAATTTCACTTGATGTGCATTATAAAGATATTCAAAACTATGAGATTAATCTGGTGAAAAAAATTAATCTAAAATTAGAACTGCAGAAACACTTTTGAAAAATAAAAATTAATTCTTAAGAAACAAAACCACATTTATCTTTCAGTTCACATTGGCATGAAAGTGTTCTTGACGGCGTAAAGTATACAAAACAAATGGAAAAAATGTTCAAGAGGAAACAGGTATCTTCTGTGCTTGGGAACCACAGGAGAGGAGTTACTGTAACTCTGCCTCAGACTTCTCTGAATTTCCTCCTTTCTTTGTTACTGACCTGTGAAACGGGCAATGAAAACAAGACCTATAACACAGTAGAGGTGGAGCTGCTTGTGGTTAGGCAGAGAAAGCTTCAAGATTGCACTTGAAACAAAAAATATGATGGGAGAATATTTGCCCAGCTTAAGAGTTCTGTATTTGCTCCTTATAGATCAGTATTTGTTTCTTTTGAAAGAATACAGAAAGGAGGGGAAAGAGAATGTAGCCTCCAGATCTCTCTGCATTTCAGAGAAAACCAAAATCATTTCAAGCCACAGATAAGATTTCTCATACTACCCACAACAACTCTAGAAGTGAATTAGAATTAGGAGCGTAAGGGTCACTCCAGTACAAAGTATCATAATTTCCTTGCATATACTCATTTTCAACAATGATGCATTTCCCTGACAACACTTCCTTGTCTTTTAAACACCTGGTCCCACTGTTTCTGTTTACAAGACACTCAAGATCACATCACTTCACCAGCTACGTCAACACAACCCACGAAATTTCTGAGCTCATTTTTAGCAGGATAAGCCAGAGCACTCTCTGTATTTCAGTTTCAGATACAATCTTGACAGAACAAGAGCTGTTAATTTGATTTGTAGATAAAAGATTAGGTGGTTTTGGTGTTTTGTTTTTTTTTTGAAATAGACCTTCTGTTTGGATTCAGTCACTATATGTCACTGTTTTTGCAATCAAATAATTTACTTCATGTTTTCAACTACTAAATATTCGTGCAAACTTAATTATATACATGATCTACAGTGGTACTTGCTTCTGTATTAAAAGCAACCTGTTAATAGCTGGAGATGCAATTTTTTCTTTCTTGTTTTCAGACTGCTGCTATTAAGGTTAGACTATTTTTTCACTTAAAAACTAAACCGATGTTTTAGAAAGGAATACATCTTCATATTTTAAAAATGCAGTAATAGAACATAAAATACATCACTAGACCAGAAGCCGGCCTTTCACCCAACATGCACCTGAATTCACAGCACTCCTTATCACACCAGTGAAGTTATACGCAAAACCTGGCAATGTAGAGCGGCCTAAATTTAAAATGTTGTACAGCCACAGTCTGTAGAAGTCTGAGCATTGTTTCTAATCCCGTTTTTATTGATCTATTCTACTATATCCCTCCTAAATCTTTGGGAGGAAAAAAAAAAATCACATTTTAAGGGTAGATCCTACTTTCAGTTAAAATACACTGTCCTGTGTTCAAATTCTGGTAGTCCAGAACTCTACAAACTATTCTGTGCTAGAAAACACTAACTGTCCCAACAACTTACTATCCTTAATAGGTCCATTTATAAGTAACTTTTTAAAAAGAAGTCCTTAGCAGTTTAAAGTTATGGTCATCCTACTTAAAGATTACAATGTACAATTAAAATCCACGGATATATTTCTATATGTGTAATTCTCAGGGTAAAACTGCCTTATTATCAGCATTTTATAGAAACTTTACTCTCAGATTGATGTTTCAGTGATGCTTTAAGAATCCTCTTGCATAATTTTTCTTTCTGGAATGTCTTGGATTTTTGGCAACATTAGGGTAATTTCTCCAGTGTACATCACTAAAAAGAGGACACGACTGAAAGACAGTTAGTAAAGAATCTGGAGCAAACCTTTGCATTTTACTCAGACATTTTCAGGTTTGTCCACACTATACAAGCAGCTTTGAAACAAAAGACACGAATATCCACGCTTACATTCATCTTTCTGTTCTTCAGTCCAAACGAACTTTAAAGAAACTGCACGGCATAGGAGCTGTGCTTTGGGAACATGAGAAATTCCAAGGCACATCAGAACTTGAACAGAATCGGGACTACTTCTGTCGTGATGGAACTATCTTCTTGGGTTTGCTAGCAACTATATTCATGACTGCAAGGGCCAAATGACACCTCAGGAGCTGAAGGCACTAAAGAGACTTTTTTTTTTTCTTGCTGTCATTTGTTTGTTTTGACAATGTCGGGGTTTCCTGTTTAATAAAAACACACCAATTTTTATCTCCAGTTAGAGACTTTTGACAATTTAAAGCTTTGCTTTCCTGAGAATGTCAACAGATTTTCCAAGTCAGGGATTCTAGCCACACAAGAGAATTGAAAATTGTGTTGAAGATGTTATTACCAACACCTGGAGGGCAGAACACACTCCAGAATCAGGCACTGGTCTACATGCAAGAAAAGAATTGCCTGTAAGACCACATAAGAAGTGGGGTGCTCTATGAGGTTTCAAACAGAACAACTGCTTAGTAAGAACCACAAGGTGCCTTTTGTTTGCTGGTCATCTCCTCTGTCCTACAACAATCTGTTTAATGTTAAGTTCTGCTTTTACTTCCGAGAGCTTAGTGTATCCATCCTGAAAGAAAATAATACTGCAGGTATGTAGACAAAGCAAATACAAAACAACCACAGAAGCTTATGGGCATTATTTGCCAAAGTTCTGCAGGAGGACAAATCCCATAAAGGATGGCATCTAATGACCTGTATCCAGAAAACTACCAATGCTAATTCAAAAACAATCTTGCTGTTATGTGAAGCTTCAGTGCAAAAAAATACTCAGACAGACAATTTCAGAAAGCTCTCTGAACATTAAATGTTCCTGTGACACGCCAGCAAGGCAAAACCCCATATCATTTATTCTACTCCAGAAGATAAACTAAAAGCCAACAGACTATAATGTATCAAAGCTGTTGAGGATATTTTTACCAGCAAATGTGCACATATGTGCATGTGCACTCTCTCTCACACACACCATCTTACCCCCATATGGCCAGAGATAAATGTTTCAGTGGATATTTAAATACACAGGTGCAGCTTGCAAATGCGTGGCCTTAATACCTGATGACAAGGTCAGCTTTGCATTCACTTAGCCCCTGCCTGCGAGCTCAGCCACTCACCCACTTGTGCGGTGCATCACACGTGTCGTCTTCCTGATACACTTTCAGTACCTGTGTCGTGGTTTGACCCTGGCCGGTAG
>NW_009735191.1:0-1303 GCF_000703405.1 Apaloderma vittatum | reverse complement strand
ATTCATTAGTTGATTAATTAATTAGTGCCTTTACAGCCCCTGTGGTTAATTAAATCTTAATTTAGTAATTGTTCCTTTTATGTGTGATTATTTGTTTGAGCAATAATTGCATATTTAATTAGTTTATAGTGAATTAATGTTCATTTTTTAAATACTTTTTTAGCGATTTGTTTAGTACCTGGTTAATTAATTAATAGATTTATGATGGTTTAATGCCTATGCGTGTTATCAATTTTTACTGATTTGATTAAGAACTCTTTAGTCAAGTCATGTATTAATAATAACTTAGTAGACATGATGTTTATATGTTTTTATTGGTTTAATTATTGGTTGTTTAATTAATTAATGTATTTGTAGTAGTTTGAAACCTGCCAATGTTATTAATCTTTACTGATTTGATTAGTAGCTGTTCAACTAATTAATTAATAACAGCTTAGTGCACACCCCATTGATCGATTTTTATGTGTTTAGTTATTAGCTGCCCGTTTAATTAATTAACGATGGCTTAGTGTTTGCTCCTTTTATCAATTTTTAGGAGTTTAATTAATAGGTGTTTTTTTAATTAATGTATTTATAGTGTTTTGACGTTAAGCTGTGTTATCAATTTTTACTGGTTTAGTTAGTACTTGCTTATTTTATCAATTTATTAATCATCGTTCAGTACACGTCGTACTTATTGATTTTTGTGGGTTAATTATCAGGTGCTGGTTTAATTAATTTATAGTGATTTAGCGTTTGCTCCTGTTATCCGTGTTCACTGGTTTAGTTGGCAGCTGTTGATTTAATTAATTGATAGTGATTTAATCTGGTTTTTTATGAAGTTTTTGTTCATGTTTTCATCATTTTACTGGTTTAATTAGTAGCTCGGTGTTTCACTTATAACGGCACGGTTTTTGTTAGTTTTGTCGGGTTTTACTGAATTAGTAGTTGTTGATTTGTTTAATTGATTTTTCATTATTTAGCGGTTGGTTTTTATCAGCCGTTGTTTTAGGAATTAGTCGTTGCCCCTTTAATTAATTCGCTTTTACGAGTTTTGTGGTTTTTCCTGCATTGAATTAGTTTTAATTTTTTCAGTGGGTAGTTCCGTGTTTAATTAATTTAGTTTTGGTTCTTTGATCAAATTTCACTGATTTAACAACCGATTAGTTTATTGGTTTTTTGTGACGGCGCAATAGTTGTTGTTTTTAGCAGCTTTCCCTGATTTAATCAGCAGCTGCTCCTTGGCTTTGGTGCTTTTCCTGGTTTTTTATGTTTTTCGGGAGGTTTTGGTTTCCCCTCCGGTTTTTCCCGCCCTTTTTTTGCC
>NW_009735190.1:3168-3546 GCF_000703405.1 Apaloderma vittatum | reverse complement strand
CTGCCAGCTCCACCCCACCTCGCCCATCAGCAGAGACCGGGCAGCTCATGACACCAAGCAGCTGCCAACAAAGAGCTATGTGGAGAGGCTAAAGGTGGAGGAAGGACATAGAGGGACTGTGGAGAACAGCTCTGGAGAAGCAGAGGCGGGGCAGAGGCTGGACTTCATGAGCTTTGTGCCCCCCACCATGGAGACAACCTCCTCCTTCAACCCTGCGGCCTTCCAGTCCCTGCTCATCCCCCTGGAGAACAAACCCCTGGAGATGGCCGTGCTCAAGAAGGTCAAAGAGCTGCTGGCAGAGGTGGACGTGAAGACGCTGGCCAAACACATCACCAAAGTGGACTGTCTGGGACGGCCGGGGCCAGGGGGGGGGGGCGG
>NW_009735190.1:2902-3105 GCF_000703405.1 Apaloderma vittatum | reverse complement strand
CCCTCCTGGCCTCTGCCACATTCTATCAGCCAGGGCAAGAGGCTGCCAAGGCTGCCTTCAATCTCTCCTCAGTTAACAAAGGTCTGATTAGCTCTCACCTTTCTTTCCAGGTGGCCCGGATATTGGGTGTGACGGTCGAGATGCAGCGGCTCATGGGGGTGAGCTCGGGCCTGGAGCTGCTCACCCTGCCTCACGGCCACCCG
>NW_009735190.1:1606-1868 GCF_000703405.1 Apaloderma vittatum | reverse complement strand
ATCGCCCGGCTGGAGCAGACCGGGATGGTGCTGCGGCAGCGGCACACGGAGGGTGCAATCCTGTACGAGAAGAAGCTTAAACCATTCCTGAAAAGCCTGAACGAAGGGAAAGGTAACAAGATCAACTCCCCTCTTCTCGCCTGCCCACTTCTTCCCTCTTTGTCTGGGCATGGCCTCGCTGAAGGGGGGGACATGTTTGAGAGCTCTGACCCTGTCCCAGCCGGTGCCCAGATGCTTCCCTTCTGGATGCTGCAGCATCCCA
>NW_009735190.1:1217-1508 GCF_000703405.1 Apaloderma vittatum | reverse complement strand
GCGCCTCCCACTCACCCAGCCCATGCGTGCCAAGCCGAGGAGACAGGGCAGCCAGTTGGGGAGGATGAGAAACCATGTCTCTCCAACACCCAGTGCTCCCCATCACAGCCCTGGGGAAACGCGGGTGCAGCTCGAGCAGGGACAGCAGCGTTCCCCTCCTGGCACAACCAGAAAGCCCAGCTGGGAGGAGCTGGTGTTAAACGAGGCAATGGCCCCAGGAACAGCGATGGCAGACCCGCAGCCGCTGCTGTGCTAAAGCTGAGCCTTAAAGCCTCTTCCCGGAGGGCCACG
>NW_009735190.1:934-1147 GCF_000703405.1 Apaloderma vittatum | reverse complement strand
CTGCAGGAGCACAGGGCCCTGCTGGCTCCTCAGGGTGCCTCTCTCCACAGAAGGGCCGCCGCTGACTAACACCACCTTTCCCCACATCATACCCCTTGTGACTCTCCTGGAGCGGGATGAGGCTCTCACGGACAGCCCTGAGCCCTGGGAGAGCAGCGACAACGGCGTGGAGGGGGTCATGGCCCACCTGGAGGCGGCACGGATGGGGGGCCC
>NW_009735190.1:302-750 GCF_000703405.1 Apaloderma vittatum | reverse complement strand
TTGGAGTTCTTCGCCCTTGAGTTCCAGCGGCGGCTGCTCTGGGGCAGCCGCGGGGCTGAGAGCAGCCAGGCCGAGCGCTATGAGAAGTTTGACAAAGTCCTCACCGCCCTGTCCCACAAGCTGGAGCCAGCGGTGCGCTTCAGTGAGCTGTAACCCCTCCAGGCGCTGGGAGACCCCCCCAACTCCCAGCTTGCCCCCCTGGCGGCTGTGGGGCAAGGGATGGGGCCAGGCACTGGCACCAGGAAGAGAAGAGATGGCCCGGGAAGGTGCTGGGGCACACACCAGCAATTTTGAGACCAAGAGGAAGAAAAGCAGACACCTCTTGTCTATCATCCACCTCCTTGGGGCACAACAGGCCAGGAGGTCCATACTGCTGTCCTGAGAGACAGGGATGGTGTCCGAGCAGGCCAGCACTGGTGTCCACCGTCCACCCTCCCTGAGGTCCCTG
>NW_009735190.1:0-276 GCF_000703405.1 Apaloderma vittatum | reverse complement strand
TTTTCCCGTGGCTGCGTGGCCCGTAGCCGCTGAATCCCGCTTGTAAATACATTCTCAACTCACTTCTCGATGTACAGACTTGTGAAGGACGGTCCTTGTTGTAAATAATTAGGCTCATTCATTTCATCTTGTAAATACGTGTACATATCTCATGGGTTTTGTTCTTACACACAATAAACTTTTATGCTGTTCCGCAAGGGGATCTCTGCTCCCACGGGTGTCATTCAAACCAGGATCCACCCCCCGGGGAGAGCAGAGCCTGGAGAAAGGCTGATC
>NW_009735189.1:0-382 GCF_000703405.1 Apaloderma vittatum | reverse complement strand
ATCCTGTCCCAGAAACAGGCACATGCGATTTCATGTTTCCTGAAGATAAAGAGATCCAACAGACGGAACAGCTTTGGGGTTTGTGCAGGGTTCAGCACAGGAAGGCAACGGTTAAGATTAACAGCGTTTAGGAAGTTTGTGAGGGATAACGAAAACTAAAAGTTTGAGGGGGAAACCGACTTCTTGAAACTAGTGCGGGCGTGCCTCGCCGAGCAGCGCCTGCAGCTCAGGAGATGCCCCGGTTCCCGCGCCGCCTTTCCAGGCATCTCCGCGTTGGGCACATCCAGGCACGCACCAGGTTTCCGCGTTACTGCCCTGGGAGGTCGCAGCCCAGCACCCAGACCCCAACTCCTTCCCCCCAAGCACAGCCCCATCCCACCCC
>NW_009735188.1:0-45685 GCF_000703405.1 Apaloderma vittatum | reverse complement strand
CCCTCCGCCCTGTTTTTTTGTTTTTGTTTTTTTTTTGAAGGTGCCTTCTCGTCTAGTCACCTTGCCATCTCAGTGCCTCCATGTGCTTTTTTAAGCATACAGGCACGCTTGGGTGGGAGTGCGGGGGGGTTACTTGACCAGGCTCATGAGCAGACATCACCTTCCTGCAACAGCCCGCAAAACTCGCATCTCCGTTTGTTCTGCTGTAACACTGCTGGATGCTTGGATTAACCTGTGTTAGAAAAGAGAAGTTTCCTCTGGTACTGATAACTAGAGGGAAAACATTCGCATTAAATCAGCATCTCAAACCGAAGATAGCTCTGTGAGGGCCCTGATCCTCTGAGGGTGCATATGTGTGAACCTGCCGCTGTGAGAAATGTTCTTAGAACCGAGTTGTTCATCCCTGTGAGCTCTAATAATCCAGGAGAAGTGGTTGTGCTGCAGTACGCTTGGTAAATTCTTGTGATGCAAACTAAATTTACTCAGTAGTTTAGAAGATAAATGCATGAACCTGTGGGAAGCGGAGTGACTGACTCCTTTGATTATAGACTATTATAATTTCAAGTATTGGTCTAGAAGCTGGTTTAGAATTAGTGATTTCAAAACACTTCTAAGCATGCTGGATTCTTCATAACATGCATCCCAAGCCCCCTGGCCAAACAAAAAGAAATCAAAAAACAAGCCCTCAGTCATATATATTTAAGAAATTGATCTCTGTGAATGCAGGATTTCCACTCATTGAACATAAATCAAAACTGAATTTGACTTAAACCATTCATAGCTCTGTGAAATTTTCCAAGTCACGTAGCTCCCAGAAATTACACAGACGGTCTGAAAAGACAGGTGTTAGATTGAGGCAAATGTGGTGGGTGGAAATCCTTTATTTTACCTTCGCCAGAAAAGTTTTTCTGCTGCTTAGAGTTTGAAATTCCAATGCTAACTTCCTTTTTTGGAAGATATTTGTAACTTATTTTTTTCCTGACAAAGTAGAGCACGGCTTAATCTCCATTTGTTTACTCTTGCCGCATTTGGTATTTTTGGTAAAGAATACTGAATTTGGATCTCCATCGTCTCCTTCAGAAGCCATCAGCTGTAGGTGATTTATGCATCTTGCATGTGGAAAAGTGGACTAGTTTATGCTAGAAGCTTCTAGTAAGAATTTATTTATTATGGGCTTGAAGAGTTGTGAAGCTGGACATTGTCCCTGGCGTATATTAAGCATTCTCTTTCTGTAAGTTCAGCAGATTGAGAAGTTGCGCGGAATTGCTCTCTATACCTGCCTCTGGGTAAGGTGGGATCTGCCACAGTGGGTTGTGTTACATCCTAACCTTTGCAAACTCCGTTGCTAGTGTTTCAATACTTGCTGTTGTTTTAGGTTATGTTTTAAATTAAACCGAGACCTCCAACAAGGTACTTTGATGCTTTTTATTTTAGTCCTTGTTAACATAACAGTGTTGTTAATTCGAAATGACTGCCAGTCAGTGTGCATTAGCCACTTGTGTGCGGAGGTGGGCAGTCTCTCCTGTGCAGTGATGAAGACGGAACTGGATGCAAAAATGCATTGTGCTGGCTCTTTACAAAGAGGGAAGCTGCACGGCTAAGTATTATGCAGCAATTAGCGACTTCTTGTTATGAAGTTTGGGGTTTTGCAAAGGTGCTTTAGATGCTAGCAGCTCCTAACAAGGGTCTCTGCCTCAGTGATAGAAGCACAAAACCAGCTGCTTCTGTATGAAATGAGGAGTGTTGCAAAGATGACCTTAGACTTCAGGCTGCAATAGCAGCTACAAAAGGAATAGAGCTCTTTGACTGCTTGGAGACTTAATTAAGTGCATTGACATCCACTCAGTGAAAAGTCGGTATAAGTAATGAATTTTCCCTGTATGCACAGCCTGTTATGGAAGTGAGACTGAAGTCTGCTGTCTTCTGGATGACTGGACCTGATTTGTATATAAATAGAATTATTTCATTAACATAATTCGGATTACTTGAGACAAAAAATAAGATCTTATCTTCTTTTGAAAGATGCCTACTTTGTAAGTTAGGATGAGGGTGTGTTGGACAATTAAACTGTTTGGTTAAGGAACTGTAAACTTTTATAACAGCTGAAATCTTGCCATTTGTTAGGACTTTAAATGCTGAAGACTTCTGCCATGCTCATGTGATGGCCAGTATCCAATTTGTTAGATGGTCTTAGAAATCTGTCAGCTGTTGCCAGGAATTTTCCAAGTTTTCCCACATAGAGCAAGAGAAATATTTCTAATTCTTCTCAGGTCTGTTATGCATTTGCTCAGTAGAATGACCAAAGAAAGTGAGCATACTGCTTAGGAAAGCTTTGAAGTGCAACTTGATTTTATGCCTGTATAGGGAATTGCTAGTTCTTGTCATTCAAAAATAAAAGTAAGCTCACTTCCCAAATCTCTGACTGGAAATTTGAGATATTTCTCATTTTAAGCAACTTCTTGAGGAATTTTCAGCATAAGACTAATGTTAAGGGCAGGAGGGGGAAGAGAGAGAAAAGCTGAGTGTGGCTTGACAAGTTTCAGGTGCTGATAATTTCTCGTAGATATGTTCTCAGACACAGCTTAGAGAGACAAAGTTGAGCCATCCATTGGTGGTAAGGAAAGAGTCAAACAGCTTAACTAAGGTTTAATGATGAAATGTCCAAACCATAAGGATACAGAAATCTGGTCTGGTTTTGTGCTTTATCTTCAGAAACAGTCTCTGCTTTCCAATTGCTTAACAAATGCAACCTTCCTCTCTCCTGATAAGTCATGCATTAAAACCTTCCAAACTGTCAATTAAAAAAATAACCTTTCAATGTTTTCTAAAATGGGAACAATATTATTATTGTGCCTTCCAGTTTGCTGTCTTTGTTCTGTGCCTGCAGCTGAATGAATTTTGCTTTTCATTTCTGTTTTTGGAAACATTGCTTTTCTGCAGGATGCAGAGATCACATGTCTCTGTGCGTAAGACACTAGGCTTGATTTGTAAATGGCAATACAAGCTTGTCTCAGGCACAAGAAACATCTGAGTTTGAAAGTTAAAATAGAGACTCAAAACCAATAACTAATCCCAGAACAAAGTTTTCGCACTTGTAAGTGACCTTTCCTCTGCCATTATATTAAAAAATATGGAAGAGTTGATAATAAATAATGTGTGGCCTATCCCATATATTTTTTCCCTTCCTAGTGAGACAACCTTGATCCAAATCTGGTTCAGATGCTGGTTCTCGATTTTTCTTTGTAAAAATTTCTTATAGGTTAAGGTCACTTACCCTTTCTGGTAGCCATGAAAACAGATTTCACTAAAATCTTTAAACATTACTGAAATAGTTGAGAAGTATTAGCACAGCTGGGTTTCTGTTTTATAAAAGCCCAAAATACAGTGAGGAAAAGCAATCCTTTAATAAAGAGAACCAAGTTGTATGTCTTTGTAAAAGGTTTAATATACTCTCTGGGCTTTAAAAGCAGCTTAAACCTCTTTTGCAATACAAATGTTAAAGAAAATGCAATTATCGCCAGAATGTACTCCGAACATGGCAGCAAGGAGTTCAGCAATCTTTGTATTTCTAAGGCTCCTGTTCCAGGCCAGCTTTAATTTGAAGAAACTATAGAAATGCAGGTGGAAAAATTAGGCCATATGATTGGTAAAACTGGTATTTTGACTAAATTACTACAGAGGTCTGAGATGAAACCCCAGTGTTAACTCTTCCACCCTTGTTTTTGTGGACATCCAAACTGTCTTGAAAACACGATATTGATTATCCCCGGGTTTATCTAGGACAGTTGCAGGTGTGCTTGAAAAACTGAGGGTTAGGAGCTGTTTAGATTTCACCCTGCACAACACTTTGTCTGTGCTTCAGAAAGCTCAACAGTTAGGGCAACAAAACTCTTTAAGACAAACTTAGAAAATATTTGAAAGACAAGTTTATGATGTATCTGTGCAACCTCACTAAGCTCAGTGAAACCAAAGTGTGTTGTTTGTGGTTCCATCCATGCTGGAGGAGGAAGCCTTGCTAGCATAGCTATGCTGAGTAATGGATGCAGCAGTTCTGCTCCTAGGTAAAGGTTTGGCTTGATCAAGCTGAAATTTTGCCAGCCTGAAAGTCAAATCATGTCAATACAAGGGAAATTTTACAGGTAAATACTACTCACAGTAACATAAGCTGGATGTTCTTCTGTTGTTTTGACTTCTCGTGAAGAGGAGCTCTAATGGTGGCAGCTGACTTCTCATCTTTTACTGGTCTGGTATTGCTTTACATGGTGGTGACTGGGTATTATTAAATTTTTAGGCAAGAGACTATCCTGATATAAAAAACAAATTTTGTGTAGTATGTTAAGGGCAGGATTGTTTTGTACGTCTGCATCACTTAGTGTGTCCTAAATGGTGCCTTCTCAGGAAAGGAGTAGTTCTACACATAGAAATAGATACTTAGGAGTTTTTTTCCATTTGATGTGACATTAATTGACATTTAAGTAACCACAGCTAACTAAACTTGTATTAAAACCAAAAGGCTTTTATATAGGACTTTAGGGGTATCTTTAGCTTTTCTTGAGATAAAGTTGCAGGGCATTAAGTTAGCAGCAATTAAAAAAGTGTGAAGAGCAAATATTTATTCAATGTTCAATAAGCATGAGTTAGATTTCAAGATAGACCCTGTTTTCTCACACTAATCCTTTCTGTTGCCCACTGCTACCTCATGAGTGCTGTACTTTCATTAGAAGCCTATTGTTGTCTTTTCCAGCTGAAAGAAAAGACAGAAAAGAACTTGCTGTTGGCAAAAGAAGTTTTACTGTTTTAGAAATAAGCTTTGCAATTACTTAGGTTACTTTGGAAATAAGCTTTGGAATTACTTAGGTTATTAGAAGAACTTCAACATCTAGTAGTTCATAATATTGAATTTTTATTTTTGGTAATTTAAAAAAAAAAACGACATAGCAACCATGAAAGCTGCTGTTGGCAAGCCAGTTGCATAATTTGGAACTCTGTAATAAAACTAGTAATTACTTCATGTGTAAAGTCTTCATGGCATTTGGGCAAACAAGGAAAATTAGTTGGCTTGAGAATTTATATCTATTTTGTATAGAAGAATAAAGTTGTTTTCCCAAGAAGTAATTTTCTTGTAGCAGTCAAATTCTTGAACTTTATAAAATATTATTTCAGTACCAAATTGCAGCTTTCGGAGAAGCAGTACACAGTGTTATTCTGGGGAAAAAAAACCACCAAAAAAGTCTTGAGCAAGTTAGTATTAAAATCTTCCTTTCTTCAGCTTGGACTCTGACTTGCTAAGCTTAGAGTACTTTGTTGTGGATACATAGCTATTTCAGTTTTCCTGGGTTGGGGGGAAGGCTCCGAAACACACTGAATAATTTATGCCCATCCCTGTTCTCCTAGGAGTGTGGCTTCATTCTCTGACATTCATGTGTTCATCAGGAGAGGATAGGATACTGCAATCTGTCCTCCGTGTCTGTTGCTATAACAGCATTATTTGTCTGTTCCTTTTTTTATAAGTGGAGAATGACATCTAAATAAAGCTTTGATTAGAATATGCCACAACCTTTATGTACAGACTTAAAGAATAATGATTTTATTCCTTGTTGACCACTCTAAAAGTCTGATTGTGAAAAAATTTTGATGCTAATGGTGCAAACTGTTGTGTTAGGATTTTTGACCCTTCATAATACACTTGTGAGATCCTCATATTGTGAAATGGAAAATATTCTAGAGTGAAATGTTCCAGATCTTGATATTTTCAACCTGAAGATCAAGATGTCCATGAAGACTTTGGGGTTAGTTTTCTTGAGGTGGTGCTAGGCAGTAGCACTCCCGTATTCACCCTATTTCAGGAGTATAGTGATGTTCAGGCATGTTTATAAAGCCCTGATATTTGTTGTACCTGTTATTTCATATTGTGATGTTTGGAGCCAGACTTTGCACGGTGGATGTTACTCCTTTCTGCATCAAAGTGCCGATGAGCTTGTCTGTTTTACCACTGACAGTAATGGTGATTAGTTCATAGAATTAATTTGACTTGGCAGTTTCTGAATGAGATTTATCATGAGAGAAGAGCTTAATAAAGGAACTTGTTAAACAAAACTTCAGTGTCAGAACACAAAGTGCCGTGTTGACCAGGAGACCCTGGAAAATAAATCTGGCTGCATGCAATATTACATCCCTGTCGTAGCGCATTTTTGGCAAATAAATAGCAAGTGGTGTATATTACCTTGTGGCTGTCACTCAGAACTGATTTTCCCACCATTGGGCCTGCTGTGATTCTAGGTCAACCAAATGTGATGCCCGTTACCTACCCAAAACTGCAGCAGTTGTTACATGGCGACATACCGTAAATCTCTTTGTCTATGTCTAGTGCTTTCATATGCAGAATCATTTTGAATATAGCCTGTAACAGACTCTGTGGTCCCCATTTCTCTTAACTTGCAGTGGCCTGTCCAAGAGTGTAATGGCCTGCAGTGGAATCCAGGCCTGTTGGCATACAGCGTAGGTTTACTTCTGCACCAAAACGTAGGTCTGAGGTATGATCCATTGAGAAATCAGGCCTGTATGCTAACGTACTCGTGGTAAGGAACTGTGTAAATGGGCAACAAGGCGTTCCTTGAGATCTATTTGCAGTAATTCCCGTTGTTATCCAAGGTTTTGAGGATTACCTTTCGTTGGAGAAGTAAATAATCTGTGAAGAAAAGAGTAGGGATTAACAGTAAGTGGGTTTGTAAGTTAGCCTGATTTCTCAGAGGTACTGTGAATCATAGAATCATAGAATGGCACAGGCTGGAAGGGACCTTAGAGATCATCTTGTCCAACCTCTCTGTCAGGGGCAGGGACGCCACCTCTCGACTAGACCAGGCAACACATGGGGACCGAGCGGGAAGGAGTGTATTCTGTTTGTGGGTCCTGTAGGTGAAAGATGCTTGTTTGGTATGGAGTCAGGGTGGCACCCTGTGAAAAGACAGAGAGGTGGCAAATGTGTGAAAATGGGAATGAGGACAACCTCAAGTTGAACTAAGAAAAAAGGAAAATTAAGTAGGCAAGTGAAAAGGTCCTGCCTAGATAGGTAGCTGCTAACAGACTGCTTTAGTTACATGATGGAGGAAGATGAAGTTCAGTAGTGTTCTGAACAAACACAGGTTGTGGGTGTACCTGAGAAACTGCCATCCTTGATATATTTAAAATGAACCAAATACTGTTATAGGAAAAACTGCTACCTAGTGAACTGAGTAGATTTAAACTGTAGTAGGCTGTTAGCTAGATTCCCTCACTAGAAACGTAGTTTAAGATCCCAGTGCCAACTCTTAGGATGGTAATGTTTTCGGGATGAGATTGTAACATTCTGCTTGCAGTGTTTAACTGTTACGTACCCCACTGTGTGTTGAAGTGAATTCTAGTTATAGAGTAGCTTACTCATACTTTCATACTTAAGAAGTGTTGCTGAAATAGCAATTTGGTTTTGGTTCAGTAATTGTTGGTATATTTAAGGAGAAAAATCAGAAACCTCACAAGTACAATTGAACCTGCTTTATTCCGAAGAGGATTTCAAGAGTTTGTAGAATGTCAAGATACATACAGGTTTTTAATTCTTTTCCCTGCCTACTCAGTCTATAGGTATGTAAAAGTCTGCCTGGCATACCTTCCAGTTTGTTCAGTAACACAGTGCTGAAGCCTTCCTTCCCATCTTTTTAAGCCTACCTGGCAATACGTTTGGTATGTGTGTTGAAGAACTTCATGTAATAAAAATTAGTCCTGTGTATCACTTCAACCTTTCTAGGCTGTTGGATGTCTAACGGCTTTCAGCTGCCTTATGTATTTCAAATAAATCAACTTAGTTTGTTTTTAGAATAAATAAAATATTTCTTTTGAATACTGAGATGCACAGTAAGCCTGCAAGTTATTCAAGATTTTATCTGGTCTGGCAAGGCATCAGAAGAGAAGTTTAGAGCACTAAATGGTGTCTTACCTGAAGGTAGATGTGACCTCTTATGATGCTGGAAAGCAGTTAAGTTGACATCACCCACACAGCAAAATGAATGTACGTAGTCGGAATAATTCACAGCAAATAACTAAGTGTTTTCGTTAGTGATGGAGCTTGGGCAACACCCTACACGTTGCATTTCAGTTTAATCACAAATGCTCTGACATCTCTCAAGTGACAAGAGTGGTAATTAAAGCGGGGCTTTGTCTTCATGTCTGTCTGCAAGACAGTCATCTAGAACCATTAATGTACTGACTTAGAGGCACATGCAAGTCTGCAGGTAGGCATCCTCTGAAGTCATTCCAGCTTGTAGCAGATTGTCGTTTCCCAGTGGTCAAAACTCTGCTTGTGAAAAGGGGTTGGTTTGTTTCCCAAAGCATTTTCAACTCAACTGATTATTGTTGTATATAATCTTACCTGGATTAAAAGGTTGTGCGAGTTCACTAGACAACTCATCACCTCACATTGTGTTGACAGAGGACATCTTTAATGCACATCTCTTGAAGTTTTTTTGTAAGGTTGAGCATCCGTGTGACCTGTTCATAGTTTATAGGCAAACTCTAATGTGTTTTCTTCACAAACAGTTACCACTTGATGTATTATAGCCTTTATCCAAAAGGCATTTTTCCTTTGGTTTAATATTGGAAGCCTGCTACTCTGTGAGAAGTGTGTTCCCAAATGGTACTGCTTTAAGAAAATAGAAAGTGAAATTTGAAGGGTTTGAAAGATGTCAAAGTTAATGATCAAAACCAGCTTTGGACACACGTCCATCCTCAGTGTTATCTTTCAAATAAATTAGCACCTTTTGTGGAGGAACCTGTGATTGTATTGGTTATTTCTAAGAAGTCCAAATATGTGCAGATATTTTTACCTGTTCAGGAGGTCGTGAACGGAGAAGAGGAAAACATTTGATCATTTTGGGGCTGGAATTTGGTCTAATGATGAGATCTATGAAGAAGTCTCAAACATCTGTGTTGAGTACTACTTTAACAAGGAACAAGCACTCCACCTTTTTCTTTCGTAGGCGTATATGCCAGAAGTTTCCCTGAATGGTAGAAAAAATGTCAGCTATGGCAGTGTACATGAGACCAGCTACAGTAGTGTCATAGTTCTAAAACAGCTTACGTTTTTGTTAATATACTGTCATTGCAAACACTTAAAATCTTAAAATATTTGTGCTGTCCTGTAAGCATGTTAAAGATTATTCACATTAGCCTGCATAAACAAATAAACTGCAATCAATTAACTTTAGATATGAACAGCAGTGCCAGGAAACAACAGACAAAATGAAATGCAATTAGTACTTAAGTATTTCTCTGATCCAAATAAATAGACAGACATTTTGATATAACTATGCTGTATCTTTGTTCTGTTCCCAGTTACACCATTGCCCTCCCTCAGGAATCCCTCAAATGTATTTTCTCTTTCCTTTTTTAAAACACGAAACTGCATGAGAGCAGAGAGAGTAAATTATTTAACATTATTCTGTCTCTGCACTTGTCTGAGTCAGCAGAATACATCTAGGTCGTATGTTCCCGAACAGCTCCGGTGCAGAATGTCTGCCTTCTGTGGGGGCTAAGTAGACTCATTAAGGTACAGTTATCTTGCCTTTTTTCCTCTTCTTTATGTATTCATAAGGCTAGGGTGAAAGATGCTTGAAAATTACTATAATTCTTTTTATTAAATCTAGGTAAGCTTCCTCCGAGCTGACGTATTCGTCCATTATCATTGGACAACCAACTGACAGACAGAGGAAACGCACTGTCTTTTAGCTACAACAAGTAGCACTAGACCGAATGATTCTCTAATGCATGAATTCAGCAAGCACTAGTTTTGTTTGTTTACTCTTCCTTTCCAGGATGGCTGGAGCTCCCCCAAGTTACTGCTTTGTGGCCTTTCCCCCATGTTCTAAAGATGGTCTGGTGGTGTTTGGAAAGAACTCTGCACGGCCTAGGGATGAAGTACAGGAGGTGGTCTACTTTGCCGCAGCAGATCACGATCCAGGAAGCAAAGTTGAGGTAAGCATGAATTGTTACGTTCAAACCCTGAGAAATTACTGTTACTGGAAGAAATGAATGCTCTCTTGTTTTCTTGTCAGTTTGTGGAGTGCTTTTTCCCTTCACTTGAACCTCTTTTGAGTAGAGACAAGATTTTCGGGTCCTGAAAGAGAAACCCAGAATGTAACTTTTTTTTGTTTTATTGAGGAAAAAAAATCTGTGAGCTCTTGCAACATCTGTAATTTTCTCTAGCAGACGACAGGCTGAACTGTTCACATTTCAGATTCCTGCACCACGTAAGCTATCACTTGCCTTTTCTTTTTAAGCTAAAAATATTCTGGCTAACTGGAACTCGAAGCAAATTTTCAAACTTTATCTGTTCGCATATGAATGGTTCTCATTTGCAGTTGTTGTGTGACAGCTGTAATGAGACCTGACTATGCAAGGCATGTGGCACAACAGGTAGGCAGAAATCTGCCTCCAAGAACTTGTGCTCTAATAAGGAAATACGAGAGGAGGAAAACAAGAGCTTTAGGTTTGTAAGCCAGACCTAACTCTGGTACATTTGTTAACATGTTCTGCAGCTGAGACACCTGCATCGTGGTCGATTTTCAATGTTGTGGCTTCTCATCGAATCTAGGCTGGATGTGGAGTCTCAAAGCTGGACGCCGCTGCCATGGGTGCACATTGAAGGGGACCCTGCTGGAAGTAATTGTAGTTATAATCTGCCACCGCAGCCTCACTTCAATGACTGGAGAAATTAAAGGATAAGGAGATGTGGAATGGTGAAGCAAGGGGACAAATGAAACGACAAGACAGGAAGAGGGGAAAACGAAGGTGAAATGAAGAGACTGAGGTAGCAGAAGGAAAGATAAAGATTGGTGCAGGTAGCCGTTGTAGCAAAGGACACAGAACCTGATCTGCACTCTCAGGAGCTTTTAGAGTCCACAGATTCTTGCTCTGGCTGACAACTGGGACAGCAGGAGCTGTGAGGTTCCCTGCATTCTGCTTCCTCCCATCCCCCTGGCTGTTCTGCACCAGGCTGGTGTCTCTCATACCTACAGGTCCTTTGTAGATATAATCATCGCTTCCGCAGGAGAGATCCTGAAACAGTGACAGTTTTAATTCTGTCTTTCAAGTGGGATGACTTCCAAATTTCAGAGGATTTGGTGCTGTTCTTTCTGACAGTTAATATTCTCTTGATTCCTGTTGCTACCAACATCTGGTACAACTCGCGCATTATTAAATGGTTTAATCTTGGATATGATGAAATCTCCTCTCCCTGTCCAAAAGCATTAATTTTTTTAATTACAGCGCTGTTTTGGTAGGACTGTTGTAGACCTGTGCTAGTATACAGAACACAAGTGTGACAGTAAGAGAAGAAAACTTCAGAGTGGTTTTTAAAGCTTCTTTTTGTGGAAATGAAAAAAAGTTCCATTGTTGTGGAAGAAGAACTTTCAAAAGCTGGTCTAGAGTGTTTGTATTGTTATAAAAGAATACTCCTGTAAGAATTTAATGTTAGCACTTGTTTCTTTTGGTCTCTTTGCCTTTTTTCTTACTCTTTGAGACTGTCATTATTTGCTGAAGGGTATAATGAAGTCATATATAATCTATTATGATCCCTCTCCCACCCCATGATTAACTAGTTTAATGCCTTTTGTAGAATTCTGGAATCTCTTGCCAGTCCTTCTGAAAGCAGGGAGCACAATCCCTTTGTCTAGCACCCCACAGTTCGTAGATTTATTTTGCTAACCAGTATCTGCAAGCCTTCCCTTTAAATGCTGAATTTTATTTTTAATTTTTTTTTTATTTTTTTTTAAATGAAGGTAAAGTTTGTTGCAATGTGGTGAAGAAGTACTGTGGTGAAGAAGGACTGTAATGGGCTAATACAATTTTGGTTTTGTTTGTTTTTTTTAATTAAGCATTTAAACTCTGCTTAAATGGATACTTTAGCCTCTGCTAGTCTATGCTACTGCATAATTCTTCATTAGCGAGCCTGTGGTTTTCTAAGTACGGTGTGTACAGAAACATACAGGCTCTAGACATTTACTAAAATTCTTCCCACTTCCTCCCAGTGCAGAATAAAAACCCTCTTCAGTTGCTCTGGGAGTTAGCGCAAGCAATCTCTTCTCTGTGCTTCTTCCTGACACTCAGCACGAAGTATTGTCAGTGCCTTCTTTTTTTTTTATTATTTTTTTATTATTTTTTTTTAACAAGTAAGCTGGTTAAAACAAGATACTGACTTTGTTTTATTGAGTGTAAAGGCTGGTAGCTTTGCACAGTCCTTTAACTGAACTCCTTTGGACAAACCTAACCATAGATTTAGTTACTAGTTTCTCTTTTAAAGTTCAAGATTTGTTTTTCCACATTTGAAGAAGAGAGTGTGTTCAAACAAACCGGTCTAGCAAATATCAATGTTGTAAAGTAATTCTCTTTAAAAATAACCCTCTTATGAATTTTCTTTTAAAACTGGCCACTTCAGAGGTCTTTAAAAGTATCATAATAATAGTCTTTGCTGTAGAAATTGTACCAGATTGAATCTATAAAAGCTCTACAGTCCAAGTTTTAGGCTGCTAGACTTGCTTCTAGATTTTGCTAGTTTATGAACTTAAGGCCACCAGTGAATAAAACGACTGCAGTTTCAAACATGGTAACTCTTTGTGATGGCAAAAGTAAAGTCTTCAATAATTGCTAATGAGCTGAGATGTAAGTATTTCTCCTATTGTATCTAAGTGTCTAGTGTCTAAGACTACTTTTGTCTTATGACAAACGTGTACTTACCTATAGGGAGATCTTGTACAAAGGCTGTTAATTCCTTGTGTAGTGTGAGTGGTACTTCTAATAGTTAAGAAAACCTTTAAGGTAGGGCTTGAATTCAGCTGCCTCATGTTTCTAAGTAGCAGGCATGCAACACTATATCTACTTTTTAAGCAGGCTTACTGGGTTGTCAGAGGTAATCAGTTAGGGGAAGGAGTGGAGGGGCATGTCAGAGCTTCTAGATGTAGCCTTTGTCATGTTCAGAATTACTACATTGTTCTTTAAAACCCACTAAATCTGCTAGCTGTTCAGTTATTGTTGGATGGAGTCTTTTTGCTACAGCTTTTCTTTCCTTGAGTTTTATAAAACTAACTAAACAGGCGTAGGAAAATATATGATACTTTGCAAATAGAAAATGATGTCCAAATGAATGGCTTTTCTCTCCATTCCATAGTGTACATTTCCATTGGTTTTTTATGTTAGATAAGTGATTCTTTACCTTCACTAGACAATGATGATAGACTTGCTTTTCATTCTGTTTTATTCTTTGTAGATAATTTAAACCAGCATGTATTACTTAATGGCTGTCACGTTCTGAACTTCTGTTAAGAGGTGGACACACTAACAACATGAGGTGTTTTATAAGACTGGGGAAGCCTGTATCTTGTTTATGTTCTGTGCAGCTCGTGTTTACAAATACAGTAATGCACAATGTAACCAAAAATGGCACAGTGGTTCAACTGGGTTCTTTCCCGGAAGGAATCAGGCAGGCTGTGCTGTGTAGCTATCAGTTACTTTGTGGCAGGACCTTAAACAAGAGAATTCAGTGAATATGCAAGTCATTTTAAGCTTTATCTTTGTCATTCAACCCCGCAGCTTCATCAACATAATTCCTTCCCTCCATGTCAGCAGGTTCCCAAGACCCTGAACAATGGGGCTTTTCATGAAGGTCTGTTCTGTGTGTGTGACAACTCTGTCAAAAGTTTGTTCTTGTCTTGCATTGTAATTTTGCAGTGGCAGATGTTGATCAGCACTCTTCCTTGTTGTTGTCAGTCTAGTAAACTTGTTTATGCAGGTGAAATATTGCTCCCTTAGGCATAAATAAGGTCCTTTTTAAAATTCCTCTACAAAAGTAAGTGTGCTCTTTTTTCCCCAGATGTGAATTTTAAGATTTTTTTTTTCACGTGTTAGTAAGAATTCATGTTGTACGAGTTTTAAAATGAGAGGCTCTCCTATCTTTTTAAGGTAGTTTTTACTGACTAGATTTCACTTGTTCTCTAGTAATCTTCTGCTTGATGTGGTTTTCTTTCTCCTGAAGAAATCTTGAGTGGATGATTTTTTCTTAGCTGAATTTTCCAAGTGGGTTTTGTTTGGTTGGTTTTTTAGCCTCCTTTTCTTCTAATTTTACCTTTTATCCATGGTTTGAAAATAGTCATGGTTGCTTCAGTGTAGTGCTGTAAAAGCTCTTTTATCTTAGTAGCATAAAACTTCTTATGGGGGTGTAGAAGGGGGAAAATAAAAAAGATATTCTACAATAAAGTCTATCAAATTGTCAATAGGTGAAATTTTCTTAATATATTGGTTTTAAACAGTCTTCTTGGATTAAAGCCAGCCCTCTGTGGCTTAGGAGGAATTTTGGGTTCTCTAAAACTTCATGGCACAATATTATGCCTTAGTTTTATTTTGTTTTTTCTCTTTTCAATAATTTTTTAAGGGGTACCATCCTACCTCCCCTTGCTCTGAGTTTTCAGAGGAGCAGTAACATTTTGTGCTGTGCATTGGTCTGAGCACTGCAGACAAAATCTTGCCTGAAGTTAACTTGTGGGTCTCTCTGTGGTGTTGCAAGATAGATATAAAGCTTAAAAAGTAGAGTTTGACTGTATTAAAGTTGTCTTTGTGTTACCTGCAGGTTTCTTAATTCTAGTATTTGTAATGTAATCATCAGGCATCGTGCCAGTGCCGCAGTGTAGTTCTGGTGTACTTTGATTCCCTCTTATGCCAGCTGTTTATCTGCATTCTGTCTGGGGGTCAAGATGCTCAGAATCTGGTAACGGCAGCCAAACAGCACCTGAACCTACTGCGAATTTGCTGTTTGGGAAACCTCCAGATGGGACTGACAGTGCCACACTCGCTGTGATACCTCCGTGGGTAAGTGCTGACTGTCAGGAACCCTTGATGAAATAGCAGCGTTTGTGCCCCTGATGAAACTTTTCATTTAGTCTATGTAAATCAAAAAGGTTGTAGTCTAAAGGCTTGTAATTCAGAGATAGTTTAGAAAGCTGCTTTTTCTTGCCTCTCAGCTGAGACCTGGTAACTGGCTGTGTAAGCAGCCTGCCTCATGACACGTGCAGGCTTACCTCAAGCCACGTTGTTTAAGCAAACCTTTAGTCTTCACGCAGAGATAGAGGAGAGGCACTGTGCGGGCAGACAGCAACTAATAAAAAAGAGGAAGTGGTTGCTGCTTTCAGCAGTCTGTTACTTTGCTAATGTGGGCTTTTTCTCTCTTCTGCTCCATTGCAGGCCACTGGCCTTTAAACTAATGTGTTTGTCTGTGCTTTGTAACACACCACACGAGCCGGCAGCGGCTCAGAGGCAGAAACCATAATCTCTTGGATGTTTCTGCCGTCTTAAAGGGTCTGGTTTTATGTAGGAGTGCTGCTTCTTTGCTGCTTTCTGCTACCAAAGCAAAACTGGTGAGGTTGAATTTTTCTTTGTTTTTAATCTCTTTAATATTTTTGGTTTTTTAGTTGGAACAGAGAGGGAGAGGAGGGAGGCAAGGGAGTGTGCTGGAATTGTGTGGAGGAAAAATCCACCAACTATCTCATCTGGACCCAGACTGTTTACTTGTGCCAAAACAGGTGTGTGAGCAAGAATTTCAAAGTGGCCGAGCAAAGAAAACAGTCCTAGGATATCTAAGAGTTCCATAGATATCTCTCTGATGGGCTTTTTGTGGCTTCTTTGAAATCTGTTTCGTACTGTTAAAAACAATTAAATTAGTAAGTTTCATCCATATTTCAGTTTTACTTTTGCTCATCACCCAGGAAGCTACGAGATTTGTAACTTCAAAAAACAAGAGGTAAATTCTTGACTTCTAAATAAACTCACTCTCTCCAGGGAGTGTCCTCAGGCCTGGGTGCCTTGCTGCATTTCATGGTATTTTATTCTTTTAAAGATTTTTTTTTAATTTTGTTTTGTTGAGCACATTTCCATACCACAATTCGCTTGCCTGAGACTCCATAGTGGCTTGATAGAGTAGGTTAGGCTAGGTTAGAAGGTGTGTAGTTCTGATTTTTGACTGGGGAACCCTTTGGCTTTTTCTAGCTTCTTTAATTCTTTTCTAGAATAAATACTTATAATCCTCAGTCTTCAAGATAGATGACACTGCTAGAGATCAGAAGCATACAGATTCAAATATTACAGTTATGCAATGAATAGAAACAACTAGGAACAATATGCAAATACAAAAGCTTATGTAAAGTGTATTAGGGCCTTCATAAAAAGGGAAGAACCTCTTCTTGATATGGAGAAGTAAGAGGCACTCTAGAGTAGCAAAAGCTGGTCTTGTTCTGTATTTGTATACTTAGTAAATGCTGCTGCTGTTTATATCTGGCTACAACGTGAGGGTGCCAGCATAGGTCGTGTTTTTGAGAGCTGCCGACCTGCCACTGGAGAGACTTCTGGTCACTGTTCTGGTTTGACTCTGTGACCGCTAGAACTAGGGCTGACTACTTGCCGTGTACCCAGGCTAGATTTAGCCTGCTGTACTGCTGTCCCCTCCACTGCAGCAAAGCAGTTTTGCTGCTGGTAGATGGTGCCGTGGCCGTGCATAATGGATGTTGTAAAGTCCTCCCGGTGTCTTTCACTGTATACTTCGTGCTGCTTAGTGCGGAAGCAGCTAGCAAATCTGTATTGAATGCTACTATTTGCATATATCTCTTTTCAGAGGATGGTTATTCCTACTCTTTTGAGCTCCGTTGCATTTGTTCCTGTAAACAAACAGCAAAAGAACTGTTTGAAGAACGCATTCTATCAGGCACATCCGCAGGAGATGATCTGAGGGGCTTTCTTGAACAACTGTATTCTAGCTTTCAAGTCCTCCAGCATGATGGGAGGGTGCAGGTAGCCCATGTCACCTGTGGCATCATCTCTCTAGACAGTTCCAACCAGGCTGTCAGTCTCAATATCTTGATGGCCATGGAGGGAGCAGGCTGTGAGGCTGCCTCCTCACGTTTTTGCCATCCCTCTTTTGGAAGGAGTTAAAAGCACCCGTGGTACAACTTCTCAAGCTACTGCAATAGTACAGAAATTTTGCCTGTTTTTAAGTATCTGCTGTGGTACAGCAGTGCTTGAAGTAGTTAAGTAAAGAGTTAATGCCAAGTTAGAGCCTGGGTCAGATGAGGGGGTGGTGTGAGGGAATCTCTTCTGTACTCTAGAACCTTATAGCCCTTCTTCAAAGACCATTTCTTTCTGAAGCATTCCCTGACTACTGCCTTTGTTACCAGGGCTGAAGCCTATGTGATTTCACTGATATTTCATAATGACCTGACTGACAGTGCTAGGAATTGGGCTTCTGCAGCACAAGTACAGTAGAAGCTGCACAATAGTTTCTTTTCATTAACGAAAGAAGAAATCTCTTGTGCCTGTGACTGTCGTGTCTGTTTTTGGAATACCTCCAGCATATCTGCCTGCCCTAGCTAGGGTGGGAGGTACATTTGTGCCTTGTACTATACTTAGAACTGCCTTGATAGGATTCTTTTCTTGATACTGTAAGTGAAATAAAAGAAACATCATTAGTTTCCAGCCTGCTTAATTCTTTTTAAAGTTATTTGCTACGTCTCCTGTATGAGAAGTCTCTGTTCTTTACTTTCGTATTTCCCCAATGGGAATTTATTGTCACAGGGCATGATGCCAGTTACGCTGCTTTCAGGGCTGGAGTTGTAGCAAATCAATGGAGCCTGACACTGCTCACTCACAGCCTTTCCCACCAAGTGTATCAGTGTTCTTCTGTTTTTAGCATTCATACTTAAAGAAAAATGTTAGTTTGAGGAAGCCCTGGGCTGAAAGCTTCAGGAATTTTAAGGACAGAATTGGTAGCAAGCAGAGTCACAGCACTACCTTACGTCTCTTTTTATTTGTCGTTGCCTGGTTTGGCAGAGCTCTGAGTCGAACAGACTGCTGTGCTGTTGGGCTGCAGGGATTTCCCTGATTGCTGGGATGCAGGAGAGTGGACAGGAAGGTTGTGGCTTGTGCTTGCTTTTGAGACTTGTGCTTGCTTTTGAGGCTTGTGCTTGCTTTTGAAATCCTACCTGAGCTCCTCTTTCTAGAGATCTAGTAGCCAGTGAGGTTTTTTGGTGGATATTGTTGTCTTTTTTCCCTGCAATAGATCCTTCCATGTCTGAGCTGTGGTAAGCACGTGTTCTGGTTTCTGTGGAATAGGTAGCACTGCTCTGCTGTGCTGCAAATCCAGTGACTGGCTTTAGTTGACTGACCTTTATGATTGATGTGTTGATAGCCTAGCTCCTCAGTTTCCTGCATGAAGATGCTCTTTAATGTGGGAAATAGTTTTCTGATGGCATTTTAAAGGGAGTGCATGAAGTTATGAAGAGTGAGAGGTTTACATTTGAAATTAATAATCTATTATCATTTGGACCCTAGTTTTTGAGAAGCTGATAACTGTTATTAACAAATATGAACCAAATGTCTGCCTTCGTACATCAGTCCTATTGAGTGTCTGCTTTTCCACTTACTGCAGTAAATAATTCTAATGGGAAGGTAAAATCTCATCAAAGCTTTTTTTGTAATTGTCAATAACCATGGCAAAGGCTTGTTGAACAAGAATCAAGTCAATGGTAGTTTTACAAGGCCTGTCAGCTACTAGAAGAATGGAATGGCTTTGTGTTACTTAGGTCTTCTAAGGTAATTTATATAGATAAGGCTTGAACATTGTTTATTTACATCAGTTACTCTATGAAAGCTGAAAATAACATGAAAATACAGTCCATGTTTGCTTGTCATTGGAATGGGGAATGTAAAGTAGCAATATAGAAAGTGCGACAGCTCTATTTTTAGGTTCATAGAGAGGCTTTTGGATGTCTTCTGGCCTCTGATTACATAGTTACAAAGCAAAAGCAGGGGTTTTTTTTCCCCCCTCCCCAAATGCTTTGGATCCTTCAAGCAGGAGCAAACCATTTCTTCTTTCCCCTTTCTCAACTGCTACCACTGACAGTAAATTCTTTACAGTGAATAGCAGCTTTGGAAATGCTTGATTTTGGAATGAGGCTCTAAGTAATAAGCCTTTAGTAGCAAGGATAGCCAGAATATGTTTTGCAGAGAAAAGGCATTCAGAATTTTTTTAGCCTGGCTAAACAGTTTTCAGAGTGTTTCCATAATTTTTTTTCCTTCTAGAAAATCAAAGCATCAGTGTAAGCAAGCTCGTATAATAGGGCTATTCAGCCAGAGAATGCTATGCAAATGGGGGTTTATGGAGTACTGAAGTCTCCTCCACATTCCATCTAGGTTTTTGTTTTCTGCTGTGCATTTGAGAAGGTTTGTGTCCTGGATGGCTGTGCAGGATTGCTCCAGTGAGCTGACTGCCTGTAAGATGTAGGGAGCCAAGACTCTGCTGTGCAGGGGTTGCTGTCTGCAGACTTGTCTCCTCACAGCTGCTCCGGTTATGTCTTTACATGTAATGTGGGAAGATGCTTGACCCAACCCATTTTCCTGCTGCTGCAGCTCGTCCTTTGTGCATCTGGAAAATACACTTATTCTCTGTCCACTTGCACATGTGCATTAAGTACTTATCCAGACTCACTGACTTAGAGCTCTGAAAAAAAATTATGTAGAATATCAAAAAGGAGTTCTGCTTGCTGACAACTCAATTGGAGAAGGGGGAGTCTTGCTAAGGGACTTCGGCTCTGCTGTGGCTTGACTAGGAAGTGAAACAAAGGGTGAACTGTATAAAGAGTTCTTACTTGTTAAATCTTAGCTCCTGGCCAGTGCCAGATGTTGTTCCACCTCAACAGATGAGGAGTCCGCCTCTACAAAATCATAGTGCATTACTATATAAGCAATTTGGTCAAACAGCTTGGTCAAATATTACGGATTTTCTCCAGCAAATACAGCAGGTAAGTCCTTATTACCTGTTACAGAGCCAAAATCAAAATTAAGCACATAGCAGAAAGGAAAAGGGAAGCAATGTCCCCTCTCTATTTCTAAATCCTTTGAATGAAAGAATTCCTTACCTCTCCTTTTATTTTTTTTTCAATTATGTGTCCTTCAAGAGAAATCATCCTCTTACTTCATTTATAATTTGCATGGTTTTATAGAAAGATGGCAGTTCGACCTGTTCGCACACAATTCCTGATAAAAGGTGGCAAGCTCATTTCTTTTGTCCTTCTTGCATGGTCGAGTGAAGGACCCTCAAAATGCCATTTTTGATCAAAGATGGTCTATTATACATTTTAATTGCGTGCTAGGCTAACTATTACTGTGAAAGTCATTGCTCAGGAATGGAGGCTGAAGATGCTTCTGCTGTGTAAACACTGAGGAGGAAAGACAGGTCAGAAAAAAAAGAGCTGCTTGCTGCTGATAATCTTGGGCTGATGCCTTTGACTTTAAGTTTTCCCGTAGGCACAGCATTTAGTTTCATGGCAAACAACTGTCAGTCCACAAAATTCGGCTCATCCTGCTCACTGATATGTCTGACCACATATTTCTCCAGAAGAATGTTGCCGATTACTTCCTGTAGTGAAGATGCTTGACAGGTATGCTGGACCCTAACATCTGTCCCATAAATACTACAGACCGCTTCACTTCCCTCTGAAGAAAATTCTGTGAAGATTGCTCCTTGAGGAACTTATGTGACCTCAGCAGCAAAATGTAAAGCCCATTCCTTTGGATTGTACAATGGATCAAGCGCTCTTCCATGCAGCCTGGGAAAACGTGCTTGTTTTTAAGTCCGGGAGTAACGGAAAAGTAAATATGTTTGGAAGATAACATATAATTTCTTTCTTCCTTGCAGTTTCAGTGACTTCTTTGCAGCCTGTCTCCATGTTTTTGACTCGTCAGACTTCTGACAACAGTAGACCATTTAAAATAGCAGAAATATAAGTTTTAAGCAAAACCAGTACCTGTGTTTGATTTTGTGTGACTGTTTAGCAAAATATTCCACTGAATGATCTTTTCAAGTCTTTAGTTTTCTCTCCTCTCCCCACTTTTTACCAGCAGTCTCAGTCCCCCGCCCCCCAGGGGGTCAGCAAGGGAGAGGGGGAAGCCTTCTAATGTACTTTTTCCAGTTACCGTTGTTATGTTATGTACTTAAGTACTGGAGGTTGTGCTTAGGTGAGATGATAGAATGATTCGATGTTGTTACTGTGTACAAACATGATCTGTGTTTCTTTACTGTAAAAGTACAGTAGTCTGTCTACTGCTGCTTTCAACTGATTCTGGCACTCGAGTTCTACTTGACTCTTTGAAGTCTGCAAATGTCAAGATAAGTATCTTCCCAGACTTTTGCAGTATAAGTTTGTAAAGATTCGAACATGACAGTTAAATGCTGTTTAAGAAAATTCCCTGCTCATACACAAGGCATGGGCTTTTTTTAAACAACTTATGTCCTGTGTCTACATTTATGTCTTATGTTACTTCAGTCACAGCATTAGATAAGGTGCTAGCAATTGTTTTGCTTTTTCTCTTCCTGCTGTCTCTGCAGTGCACGTATATTGAGATTGAGCAGGTGCCGAAGACCCATGCTGTTGTGCTGAGCAGACCCTCCTGGCTTTGGGGGGCAGAAATGGGAGCTAACGAGCATGGAGTCTGTGTAGCTAACGAAGCTGTCGTGACCAGAGAACCAGCTTCTGAATCTGAAGCCTTGCTTGGAATGGATCTTGTCAGGTGGGTGGCTTGCCAAGCTGTGACCAGGCTTTCAAACAGCAAAGGTTTAGATGATGATGATGGTGATGATGATACTGGCTAACAGCTTTGTGGTGTTGGCACTGGGAGATATTAAAACAATATAAGCAGGACACCTACCGAGGTGGAGCTCCGGACACAGCTGAGATAACACTTAAAACGCTTGGAGTTTGCATTTGGCTACAAGTATGTACCAGTCTGATGTGGGTTCACTAAACCTACCTTGTCTACCTACCCTACAGTCTAGCAGTGGCTATTCCGGCGGGCTAAGAGAAATTATTACATTGTAAGGAAGGAACTGCTGACTAATTTGTAACATCAGATTGCTGGTATGCCCTTCATTCTCCCCCACTTTACAACAGCCTACTCTGACCTAAAAAGCTCATCCTGGGCTTATAGCCAACTGTAGGCATGAGCAAACTACTATGCCTCGCATCAGTACATGCATTTCAATGCAAACTGTTGCCCTTATTTAAATGCTAGCAAACAAACTCCCTTAAATCTGTTCATTGAAGGCTGTCTGCCTAAAAGGCTTGTGCTGTGCTCTCCGTCTCAGCCTGCATGCTGATCTTGTAGTCAGGAGAATTTAAAGGAAAGTTGGGTGGTCACGAAAACTGGAAATGAAAGAACAAGAGAAAATCCTGCCAACTTATCACAAAGAGAAAGGGAATAAGTGGATGCGGTTTAGTTAAAGATGGAGCAGGACAACAACTACTTACTTAAGAGAATCAGTGTTAGACCTAGTGATCCTGCTGGAAATTAGCCCTAGGATATTTAATGAGCGGGCTGAACCAATTTCAAGTAAATTACCGTTTTTTCTTGAAAACTAATTAAAAGTGGTTTTTTCTTGAAAACTAATTAAAGGTGGGAGAGGTTCTGGATGACTGGAAAAGGTTAACTGTTGTGGTTGTACTCAATAAAGAGTTGTGGTTATAGACCAGCTTAACCTTAGTTCCTGAAGGGGAAAAACCCACTTAAATATCAAGGAGTTGATAAATGTGCAGTAGTAACTGTTAAGCAAGAAAAATCCTGCCAAATCATTCTGCTTTACTCCTGTAATGAATTAACAAATTTTATGGATAGAGGACAGGAAATAGATACCATGACTTTTAAGAGGGCATTAAAACCTTAAAAGGTATTCTCATAAGCAAACTGGGAAGCAGGAGTTAAAATAAATTGTTAGGTGTATAGTTGCCTGAAACTGTGATTGTAAATATTCTCTGGCCATGTCTCTGCAGAAATACGGTATCTGGTTCCAGCTACCCTGAATCTAAAGGTGTATGAGCCAGTTGGATAGAATGCAATGGAAATGGGAAATGTGATAGAACACCTATAGAATCTGACCAATGAGAAAATCATGAGGGAGTTTGGTTTATGTTTCTCTGGTATTTTCTCTAAACTCTGTATTACAGAAGTGATCTGTGGAGAAGCAGTACCTAGGAGGACTAGCGAGTTGTAATTGCATAAAGGGAGACTGAATAGACTCGGAGACACTTTTAATAAAACATAGGATGAGCTCTTGTCAAGAAAAGGGTTATGTTAGGTGACTTTCAAAACTCCACCTTTATTTTTTTCCCTCCCACTATCATCCTTTTGAAACTTCAACAAACCATTGGTTTAGATGCAGAGTTTGCCTATTTTTGTCACAGTTACTGCAGTCTCAAAATACTGTTTAACATTTAAATATATGTCATCCAGCACCTCTAGATTTACCCACACTAGCAAATCAGGAGATAACAAAATAAGGAGAGACTGGTCATAAGCTACGAGCGATCACATTACACTCCGTCTGTTCCCTCTAACCTGCAGAAGAAATTGTCAGTAGCTTGGACCCAGAGAGTGCTCCAGGCAAGGAGAGCTAGAGATGTGTTGCAGACTGCCAGCTGCCTCTGGTTCCAGCCAAAGTGGTTCTTTCTCTTACTGTGAAGACTTGGCCAGTTGCATTAAGCTGATCTGTTTTGAAACACCTCATAGAATAGAGAACCATCAAGTACAAAATGGGTCATAGAGGCTGCCAGGAGGTACCTAGGACCAGCTCTGCCTCTTTTTACCCATCTACAGAACAGGCTAATTCTATCGCTCAGGATTTATCAGAATGACAATAGTGAGGCATTTTACGCCTAATAAAGAAATGCAAATCTTGGCTGGCCAAATTTTTCGCACCTCTGTGTATATGTTGGACTTCTGTGGCTGTATCAGTTCTTAGCCCAAAGACTCACGCTCTGTGTGTGCATATATGACTAGCTGCTTACAAAAGAAACTAAAAGCTTTATGCTCTGAGACATATTCTTCAGAGCAGGGATAAGAGTCAACCCAGGAGTGTCATCCAGGTAGTAGAATCAAATTCTACTTGAATGCTCAAGGTCACGTAAGAGTTTGCTTCTACATTCACTTAAAATGATTATTCTTTTTTCCATAGGGGAGACTTCCTCTCTCTTTGAACTCATCTGGAGTTGTCACTTTCCAGTTAGAATTTAAAGTCCAGCCAACACGGGCAAAGGCTGTAGGTACATGTTGTGAGACCACATGGTGTTGAACTGGCCAGAGGCATCTTTCAGCAGGGCAGTATAATTTTGAAGTCAGCATGTTTTGTTGTTGAAACAGAAAATTAAAAATCCATCCCAGAGCCTCATAGACAAAGCATTTTTTTCATTAAAAATCACAATGGGCATCAGTAGGGATGTATTTCACAAAACTTTTAGCTTGTCTAGTAACTGACTGCTGGCTTAATGACTGAAAACAGTGTGTTACGTAGTGTACTCCTGTATCTGACTACTAAGACAGTTACATACATGCTTGATAGTGTGTCACAGCTTGTCAGCACATGTGAATGATTCTTAAGAAATGAATAAAGTTTTTATAACTGAATTGAGGGGTAGAAGTTGGCCCTACTGCACGCAGGCTTGTCCCTGTCCCATTTTATCTTATTGGAGAACATGAACCTACTCGCAACAGACAGAAAAATTGAGAGGAAAAAAAATATTTCAGCACAAATTCCTAAGAAATGCTTCTTTTCTGCTCTAGGGATTTATTGATCTTTGAAAGCTGCACCAGGATGGCTGCATTGGTTAGCTCGTGGGGATTTTCTTCATATGTTCTTCCTAGTGTTACTGCAGTTCAGTTTGGGGTCTTTTTGTGTTTTGTTAGTTGAGTTTTTCTTATGAAAAGATGACGTACTGTTTTGCTTATGCCAGTACAGTTAGAACAGTGTAGCATTACCATACAAAAGGTATATACGAAAAAACCCATGAAAGACACCTTGGTTTTGCATCGTTGTCTTAATTTTTAACCGCTGTGTGTTTGTATTAATTTCCTTCTTCTTTTCATCACTGGTGCAGTCACTTTTTCAGAGCCATACAGAGATGCCAATCCTAGAAGGGAGTCAAGAATGCTCTTTAAAATGGTATTAATTTGTTTACCAATTTCTTTCCTTAGAGACATCAAAATTGAATAAATTAGAATGCCATCATGCATGTTACCTCATTTGAAAAGTCTGTAGCTGATATCTGAAGTTGAAAAGCTTGAGATAATGGTTTGTTGCAAAGGTTATGACGTGCTATGATAGCATATTGGAGGAACTGAGGCAGTGGATTGTACTAAGTCACAGAAATTTTCCTAACAAATAATTCAAGCTCTCATCTGAGGGTGAAATTGCTTAAACCTTTTCTTCCAGCTCCTCGTGAAGGCTACTCTGAAATGTGTTAGTGAGAGGGCAATGCTGTAGTTACCCAGGACACTGATGCAGAGATAACTGGCAAGACCTACAGTTTTGTGGAGAAGAGATATGTGGTTGCTGTGTAGGGTGGGGATTTTTTTTGTTTTCTTTGTTTTTTTTGTCATCACTTGTGACTGACAGGAGCACCCAACCAAAAGCAGAGCCTTAGGCCTTTGTTAAATGGAAGTAAAAGTGACATTGGAGCCATTCGCAAAGAAAGATCTGAAAGATTCAGCCTGAATATCTGCTCTAGTTCTGACAGAGGAAGCCAGACTATAACCATGGTGGAAGGACAATTTCAGGGAGAGATTATTAAAAGTTTTAGTGTGATATTATGTCTCTTGGCAGGTTTTGGTATAATCATAACCTAATGCTTTTAGTGATAAATTGGGGAGAAGGGAGCAGATTATCACTGAATCTAGTGATTATATGGTCACTAAGGTAGTTGTCAGCTCATTCACTTACCTGTGACGATGGCTCTTAGAGCTATTCTTTTGGAATAAATAAGACATGCTTTTGGATGGGCTTTCAGATTATGTCTATGGTACATGCTAAGACTGACATCTCTGTATAGCTCTGAGAAAGTGATTGCAGCAGTCATGAAAATGATGAAGGAATAACATAAATGTATAGGCACCAAAAATGGAGACACCACCACAAAACAGGTTTCAACTAATATGAGAAACAAGATGAGAGGGGAAAGACTCTGTAAATGCAAAGTGAGAAGGTGGTGGGGGAGAAATTGTCACTTTAAGTTAAGACCTTAAAATTCTGGTCGGCTCTCCTTTGTCACAAAGAGATAAATAGATGCTGCTGAGAAAGGTGAAAATGCTGCTTTCAGTAATTTAGCCAAAACCAAGGCTAACAGTGGCCAACTATTTAATAAAGCAGGCCCAGTGCAGAGATCAGGTTGAAAAGTATTTAGATCCACAAATCATTATTCAATTTATCAGAACCTGTTTTGTGTGCTATACTTTTTAGGAAAGAAACAAGCTAATGTTTTCTTGTCATGTGAGTTCCAAGGAATTGGAAAGGGCTGGCGTAGTCCTTAAATTAAAAAAGATTGATTTCTTGAAACTCTCCATCAGTCAGAATTACTTTGTACTTAGAGCTGTTAGAGAAAGATAAACACAGAGGAAAATACTAAGATGACATAACCGACAGAGAGAAATTTTGGACTGATCCAGGTAACTCTCCCAAAGGATGGAGGTTGCAGTATGCTGCTGTTTGAAATACTGCATTTCCTCACTACCAGTAGTGGCCTTTTTGGAACCGGTGGAATCCTTTGCAGGTCTGATTTGGACTCGTTTAGTTACTGCTCTCATTGTTGACTTTGTTAGGGCTGTAAATTATCTCAAGGAATTATTTAATCTCATTTTTTCCAGGTAGGATGCATTCATTCCCTATAGCTTTGTAAAGACTGTTCTTATACCTCTGTTTACTTTTCCCTAAAATACCCTTGCTTTTCTCAAGCTTTCTTTGAAAATCATGCTCTTGTTAGACATATGGTTACTCCTAGTTTAGGCAAAAGCCCTATCTTGTGATATATGTGTTTTTGGGCAAGCCTCTGCAGGATCACTGAAGCATAACTTCACAAATACACTGTGCATCAGAGGTTAACATGCATCTGGCTACTGTGGCTAATTAAATACTGGAGCACTGGGCAAGAGAGCTTGTAGAGAGATTGTAAAACTGAATACTCCTTCACTTTTTTGATCTCTGATGATATTAATTTGCAATTTGTCAGTCTCCTATACAGAAAACTCACATACAGCTGTTACTTTAAAAAGACATTTGCAAATTGTCCTTCAAATTTTTTCTGCCTGAGATGAGGATAAATAGAGCATTGCATGTTTACAGTGCAGTTGAGACCATGATTAGTAATTGGACTCTTCTTTTAAAAAACCCTAAAATCCAGCTATGATATACATGGGAATAAAGAACCAGTGTAGAAAATAAAGATTCATGACAAATAATTTAATATCTTATCCTGTAATTCTAGTAACTCATTAAAGCAAGAATTCTTACAGTAGACATACCTGACACTTGGTATTTTAAAACCAGATTGGTGCTGATGTTTAAAATTAATAACTTATGGAGACCTCACTGTAACATGTATGTCTGAATCTCTCTTTTACCTTTTTCTTACAGACTTGGCCTAGAAAGAGGTGCAACAGCTAAAGAAGCGTTGGATGTAATAGTTGCTCTGTTGGAAGAGCATGGACAAGGTGGAAATTATTACGAAGATGGGAGTTCATGCCATACCTTCCAAAGTGCATTTTTGATTGTGGATAGAAATGAAGCCTGGATACTGGAAACTTCTGGGAAGTACTGGGCAGCAGAAAAAATCACAGGTCAGTTTATCATTCACAGCAAACCTTTCATTATCAACATCTGTAAAGGATTGCATTGGAAGAATTTGTCTTAGAGTCACTGAGTTTAAGTGACTAATTTATGTGACTAATTGATTGAATCATCACTTTTAACCTTCTATATTTGAACTACTAATTTTTCAAAATTTCTGATTTGCGTTGGCTGATGTAACTTGGACATTTCCTTTGAAGCTGGAGATTAACTGTATACATAAGCTACGTAATAATAATCACACATTTTTATCCCTGGGAAGTGTTGCAGTTTTCCAGATTATTTAGTATTTGGAATGTGTAAAGTGTCTTTTTCAAGGAGTTAATGCCCAAATTGTTACTTAAAAATCTAAAATATTAAGGAGGAAGAATGATGAGCATTGATAGCTTTCAGAAGAGGGCATGTCTTCAGTGGTAAATTGAGTGGGCTTCTGCTGGTTGCTTTGCTGCAGTAGATACAGTCCCCTCATATCCCCATTTCTTATCTGATACTGTGAAACAATACTTCTCTGCTCTTTAAACTTGTAGGTGGTTTCTTTTTCTGTATGTGTGAAGCCAGAGATGCCAAACTAACTTCTAGATTTCACTAGCTTGATGGTTGAACTTACTTAAGACTTTACCAGCAAATATGTTCTGCCTTAGTATAATAATGATCATCTAAGATTTGTATTAGTTTATTCTCAGTTGGCTTTAGTTTTGAAGGGTTTTTTATTTTCATAAGAGTAGAACTTTGTGCAGTTTACATCTGAATGAATTAAAGTTTCAGATAATTTAAGAGGATTTTCCTCATCCATGCTTTGAGCTATGACAGATCCATTAAGTTGATTGCATTTCCCTGGCACTGAATGGTGTAGGAGATAGCAGGTATGGGTAGGAGGGAGGTTTAACTTTGTTGAAAAATACCAAAGCTGTGTAATGTGTGATGGCCTACTGTCAGCTCATGCCATCAAATAGTAATCAGCCTGTCTTATCAAGATGGTGTTTTCCCAAGCAAGGGCTGTATTTTAAGCCTACAAGACAGAGGATGTCTTCTAGCACAAACGGATACCAAATGTAGAGGAAAGACTGATAATGCTGCCCTGATAAAATCAAATTGTGGAAAGCAGCTGGCTGCTGAGGTTCCTGGGGTTATGCAATGACAGCGTGCCTTCCTCTGCACACCCACCTGGCTGAGATTTGATGAACAGTGGGTTTTATTTCGCCTTTTTAGCTGCATCAGCAATACATAACCTTCAGGTCCTTCTTTCCCGCAAATAAACTAGTGCCTTCGTCTGCTGCTTGCAGCTTTTAAAAAATGATTCTACAGCTCTGTTCTGATTTTTGCCAGTGCATTTCTCTTCAGGAGGTCCCTGCAAGCCGCAGATAGAGCAGTTTCCAGCTCCCGCAGCCTGCCGTGGCTGCCAGGAGGAAGGGCTGCCAGCTATAGAAGAACTCTGTTTCATGTTTTGTTTAGGGGTTTCTTTTTTGCAACCACTAGTGTGGGTCTTAAGCTTTCAAATGAATGCACAAATGCTGCTAAAAGAGGGAAAATGTGTCATTCCCCAGTGTGAAGGCATTTTTTTTCCCTGACTATCCTTAGAGTTGTTCAGTTTCTAATATTACTGCTGCAGTTCTGTAAAGCTTATAGTGAATTTTTATCAAGCAACTCTGACGGTTATTTGAGGATAACCACTTTAAAATCCTTCCTACTACTGTTCTTCAGGCTGAGTGGAAAATTTAATTTGCTTGATGAACTTTAATTATTTGAGGGAGATCAAACCCGTGAAATGCTGTTTTACGTAAGTTACTAAATGTATTACTTAAAGAGCTCTTAAGGAGTGGTTTGCCTAGCTTGATATGAACACAGATATTCACAGAATGGTAGGGATTGGAAGGGACCTCGAAAGATCATCTAGTCTAACCCCCTTGCCCGCCTCCCATCACTCAAGTCAAGAGAGTTCTCTGAAAGGTAATGCTGCTTCAAAGCGTGAGTTGGAACAAACTGTCAGTGACCTAGTATAAGTCAGAATTGAATGACAATGAATTTTTTTCAGATCGATGCACAGAACTTCCTACTGTAAGTTGTTAATCATTTAAATTGCTTGCGTGAGGCATTACAAAAGCAAACTTACTTTTGTGGCAGGCAGTATTAGTAACTTTCACAAATACTGCTTTGGCTTCTGTTTAAGAAAAAGTTTGTGCCAAGTTCCAGAATCTGTTTTTATTTTAGTTTACAGATTTACTTTATCAGCTCTTTCTGTGTCTTCCAATGCATTTGCTTTATTCTCTCTGTGGAGTATCTGCAGCAGCCACGGTTAGTCATGCTCTAGATATAGGGATATGAGCACTGCGGTATTTTTGAGAAAAGCAAAATAAAAGGCCCTTTAATATTCTTTGAAGGTTACTTACACTTTCTTTTCACTTCATGCCTTTTTAAGATTAAAAGTTAAGTTTAATATAACCTATCTTGCTGCTTATAATAAAATTGGGTTTTGTCTGGGAAGCCTAAAGGAACTGGTAAGGTTTAAAAAATATTCCAAATTAAATTTTAATTTTTGAAGGACCTCATTAAAGGGTCATTAAACTAAATAGAGCTTCACTGAAATTTATTTTGAAATCAAGTCAAACCTTAAGTCTTGTTGTGGCAATGGAGTACACCACTGGAGAAGAGATTAGGCAGATACCTTTGGCATCTGGAGACCACTGCTACTTTATGGTCAGAAGGCATGAGGTACAGATTGTGAAATTGGTATTCTGAGTAAATAACACTGTTAATCAGAAGGCAGCACAAATACCTAAGCAGGGCACAGAGAACTGAGCTCTGCAGCCTGCAGTGACTGGTAATTCTGTGTGTGTGTGTAGTTACGCAGTCATGCCAAATGTACATCCTAACCAGTGGTTTAATTTGTTTCCTAACTGGAATTACGTTGTCCTTCCAGCTTCTCCCAGAAAAACTGTATTAATGCTGTCTTTTCATTTGTGGCTCTCTGCAGAAGGGGTGAAATGCATTTGCAATCAGCTGTCATTAACTACAAAAATTGATGCTGAGCATCCTGAACTAAGGAATTATGTGAGAAGTCAAGGCTGGTGGAATGGAGACTCGGACTTCAATTTTTCTGAAGTGTTTTCTCTTGCTGATGACCATTTAGCCTGCTGCTCTGGCAGAGAGAGCCTAGAGAAGCAAGGTGGTAAGTGTTGAACCATCTCTCTGTGTGTGCAGCAGAATTTTTAGTCTCTGCTGCCTGTGTCCTGTGTTCTGTCCAGAACTACATGTGAGTGAGACAAATGTCTCCACGTGTAAACTGTGTGGAAAGGAAGACCAGAACTGTAAACTGTCGCCAAACTTGCCACAATTCAGGATGAAGCTCTTCGTGTCCCTCTCAAGTTTAACGTTTTAAAACAGGATTGCAATTATTTTATGACTTTCTTCACTGTTGTTCTCATGTGCGTGATATGTCATTACATTTGTGCTTTCGTGTAATTTTAGTGGCCCTACCTAATACTAAAGTTATAGTTTAAAAAAAACCAAAATTGCCTTGCATATGAAAGATCGAGCTCAATGGATTCTACACTTAAGCTGTTGGGTAATTAAGATTGTAGTTTAAGGAAGAGCAATGCTAGGCAGTTGCAAACTGAAGTTCCTTTTTCATTGTCAGACAGAACAGAGCTTCCAGAATGGACAGTGTGCCTTCAGTCACAGGAAGGGTTGATTTCCAGACTAAAATCTGTTAATGACTTAAGTTCGCTGCAGCTGGCCAAAATAGCTCTGAAATGACCAGCCTGAAGCAGTACATGACTGACATGTGTCTGCTCTTTCATGTGTGAAAAACGGTACAAATTATCTTTAGTAAAATACCCCTCACTACAGATGTGAATTTGCTAGATGGCTAGTACCATTTTCGCATGTTGGCAAAGGTCAAGAAGAGTGTAGAGGTGAAATACTTTTTGCAATGAAGAATTCTTGCTAAGGCTATACATGGAGTGTGGTTTGTGTCTGAGAGAGAGATAACACTAATTCCGAAGGCCCGTAGGTGAAAGTTCTTAATAAACCTGGATTATAGCACTAAGAAGCCTTGGGGCCCCTAAAGACAGATGGCTCTGGCTGCAAATATTGCAGACTGCTGGCTTATTCCACATCTCCTGGTGCGTTGAGGCACCTGTGCATGGAAGGGTGAGTCAGTGCAGGATTTGAGAAGCTGCTAGGGAAGAAGCCCCACATGCCAAAGACGTAACGCAAGGAAAGCAAGAAGGTGCCATGGGGGAAAAGCTGTGATAAGGCACAGGCAGGAAACAGAATGAGAACAGGGCATTCTCGTAGATAGTGGTTTGGAGAAAAACCTTAGTGTCTAGGTTTGCTGCTGTAACACCCTGTGAATGCAAGATTTCAGATTTTTGACTGAGAGCTAATGGAAATAGGTGAAAAGTGGGAGATCAGCGTGCTCCTGTTGTTCTCCCAGGCTTGGGTAGACATAGCTTCTTAGAGGAAAATGGATGGTTTATGTCAGTAGACTGTTCATAGTGATTGCTAAAGCAGTATTACACACACTATGGCGATCTTCCTGAAAAATACGTTTTTAATGACGTTTCTCCCTGCCTAGCAATTGTAGTGTCTAGTTAATGCCTCTTTTACTAGCTAGGCAAGTTCATTCTGGGTTTAACTTGTGCAAATAGAAACAATTAACTGGGATTTGTGATGTGCCATTGTCGAGCATCACTAGTCATATTAGGCTAAAGCACGTGCAGGCTAAAATCCTTACCTGGGGTCTAAGCCATTGAGCACTCAGAAATTTTTATGGTTTTTTTTTTTTTCTCTTTCCCCTCTTCATACAGGTGACGTTTCTGCACAAGCTATGATCAATGTCCTGCGTGACAAGGATAGTGGTGTCTGTGTGGACTCTGAATCTTTCCTTACTACAGCTAGCATAGTGTCTGTTCTGCCTCAGGACCCTAGTTTTCCCTGTGTTCATTACTTCACTGGCACGCCAGACCCTTCAAGGTAAGTCCCTGGGTTCAGAGCAGGTGGTGAGTTGAAAAATATTAAACAAATCTTGCTGCTCAAATTGGAACGTGCTTCAAGAGTGTGTTCTAACCAGAAATGCAATCAGTAGTTTTTGGTGTGAGGTCTGACAGTCCTGTGTTACTGAACTGCGTCTTGCTGCAATTCTAAATGGACACCCTTGGGCTGAAAGGCCGGATTGGGAAATTTGCGTAAATTCAGAACTTCTGGAGTAAATGCAGTTTAAGGAAGACCCAGGAATTCCAGCATAGGTGCTTTCTAGTGAGTTCTTGTTGAGATGGTGAGGTTGTGGACCATTTTAGTCACTTCTCTTGAACAGGTGGGTGCAAAACTGAAAGAAATAATGTGTCTAAATAGGAAATATGGGATGTGTACTATAGGCAGCCTTGTATGATGTCAAAATGTTAACAGAGCAAAACATCTGCAACTCCCAAGTATCCCAAGTATTTTTTTTTTTTATTGGAGGGACAATTTCCAGTTGGTTTAAGTGATGTCTTCTGTAGCTGGCAGCAGCAGAGGAGTTAAGGAAACTCATGGGCCAGATCATGGAAGAACTAGTCAATTCCCTTGTGTTTTAAACAGAATCCACCTGGGATTCACAGAAATTAAACTAAACCGCTTGCAGTTATTCAGATCTGCCACTTGCATTGAGGTAAAGAGGTTATGGGGAGAAGAAACTGGTGCCCTTGAACAGCTGACAGTCATTCCTGTAAAAAGAGGGCAGTAACCATTAGGTGCTACTGAGTAAGCATTAGTGCTACCGAAGACATCCGTGCCCAAGGGACTTCCCACCCATCTCGCATCACACCACTCAAACCTTCAGGGTTAAGGAAGAAGTTTGAGCATGCTTACCAAGACTTTTCTTGATGCAAATCCGTTGAGATAAAGAGAAGTATGGCTTCAAATTGCTGGTGAGATTTCTATCCTTTTTTAAAGGTGGTAAATCTAAGTGTAAAAAAAAAACCAAACATGAGGCCTTTCTTGGTTTATTTTACGCTCTGCATTAAAAAAAGTGCATTATTTTAAGTGTAGCTGGTGAGTCACATAGACTCTTAGTCAGCAAGGCTTCGTGGCAGTGATGGAAAGGAGTGAACCTGCTGACTGCATGCACACAGTGGTTATTAATCACGTTTTGCGGAAGTCTTGTACTTCTGGCACCCTCTTCGCTGCAGAATGCAGGGTGGCGTTTTGCTGTCTATCTAAGGGGAAGGCAGGCAGTTTCTCCATGCACTTGCCAATATCTACTGTCAGAGTCTCGGGAATTAAGATCCTGGATTGCTGGGGTTTTTGTTGCCTGTCTCTGACATTTGGATCCAAACTCAGTGTTGAAGTTGTTTGAGAAGTCACAGTATTGGAAGCTATGTATTTTTTTTTTTGGTCCCCCTCTTGACACAAAATTCTTCAGTGCTGCTGGTTATGTGCAAAATCCTCTGATACTGAGCAAAGTGTGTTATCATCCCTGCTCCACACAAGAGTGTGTTTGTGATTTTAATAGAAATTGAATATGGAGGGATAAGGAGAGGTGGCAGTGTGAACAGAGGAGAAAAACTGATGCAAGGCTGAATGCTGGGATTTGTCAAAAAGCCAACAAAAAATCTTGGAGAGGCAAATACAGTGCTACTTTTATGACAAAGTGGCAGAACTGGCATGAAGGCAACCAAAGAAGCATATGGGGAAAAGGGGTAATAAAGTTTTACAGTAATTGGAAAACGTGTTTTTTTTCCAAAAGATTTATTTTGCGTATGGCGACCACCAACTCTCTAACCTAGTCCTTGCCTACTACAGGTGAATTACCTGTACTGTTCTGTATCTGTTGTTTTAAAATAGGTGAACATTTCAATAACATATATGAAATCTCTCTTATTACTGCAAGAAGTAATTCTCATTTCTTCCAGGTCCATATTTAAACCCTTTATTTTTGTTGATGATGTAAAATTAGTCCCAAAAGTACAGTCTCCTTCTTTTGGCAATGACGATCCTGCTAAAAAGATACCTCGATTCCAGGAGAAACCTGATCGTAGGCATGAGTTGTACAAGGCACATGAATGGGCTCGGTCTCTCCTCGAGAATGATCAGGTAAGAGCTGTGGGACCTGGAATTAAGGAAGTGAATGTAGATTCCTAACTCTATTATTTGCTTCACTGAAAAACATTCTCAGAATATTCTTAGAATCCTTGCAACTTTAGCTTGAATAATGACGCCCTCTGAAGGACAAACTATTCTGCCTAGTTTTTCTTGGTTACCCTGAGAGCTTTGCACTGTTCCGTTACTTTTACAAAGTGCAAAGTCAAACTGACACATTGATTAGCTTGTTCAGTGCCCATTGTGTATATAGCCTTTTTAAGTGATTATTGAACACTGGATGCAAGTGCAACATGGTACCAGAATTAAATTATAAGATGTTGACATGAATGTTGAATTTAAATTATATGCTGGATTAAGAACTGCTTAGTTTGAGGTATTTTTCTTCTTGAAGGAATAATTTGCATGTGACGGTTTTGCAAGTCTCAGTGCATTTCTGTTAATTTGTAAGAATTAACTGAAAATGCCACATGAGAAGACAGGACACTTTCCAATGCCATGCAACGAGTACCTGAGGGGTGAAAACCTTCCAGTGTAAAAACCTAAAGTATAAAGATCTCTTCTGGGAATAAATTTTGGAATACCTAAAGGCAGGAAGGGGTTTATTCTGTATATCTTTTTTGAGCTGATCAAGGTACATTCATAGTCCAACTAGTTCAGTCACTGTTCTTTGACATTTGCAATTGCAACCACAGCAGTGAACTGGGTAACTGGTTATAAGGAAGTAAAACAGAGGGAGAGATCACCAGGGCATGCCAGTCATGCTGACGTCGGTATTTTGGGCAACCTGTGGAAGACCTGTGTAATCACGTTGAACTTCCACAGAGGACTTGCTTTTCTGCCATTTTCCTCTTTGCATATTTACATAAGTCAGAGTCTTGCTAAGATCATAACAGCATTCAGACTCACCCATTAGTGAATAATGAAACCACGGTAACCTTTGCTAGACAGACTTTATATAAAAACAGTTTTGGCTAGGTGTTTGTTTTAATCCTGTGAAATGGTTTAATTTAAAATCTGTGATGGCCTCTGTGGCGATATCAACTTGAGGTGCAGCTGAGTCCCAAGCATTATGCAAGATGCTGATTTAGGGAAGATCTGGAAGAGGTATGTTAGCATCTTGTGAACTCTTCCCTATTAAAGTCCGACGGTGTGAAACCAAAGTTGTGGGAGAAAAGGAAATGTAGGTTTTAATCAGGCTTCACACTGTAAAAACTGCCCACCTGAGAGCCTTAGCTTAGGTGCTCTACTTTTTCTGCACAAATGCTGGTATAAATCTTGGAAAGCTCAGAACTATTACTCATTCTAAATGCTTTTTTTTCCTGGAATTCGAATTTGAAAGCTCTAAGGAAAACAAACAGCACTCCTCTCTTAAAAAAAATAATTTGAAAAAAAAAGAAAAAAGCAGGAGACTTTAAATAACATCTGGATAAAACAAAATGACACCTTCTTCAGGATTGAATTTCCTGCCCAGAAACATGAAGAGCAGTAAGTCAGAAGGGCACACAAACCCTTCCTTTGGATCTGGAGTCTTAATGCTGTTGCATTACACATCATGTCAGATCTAATCATCATCTTGCAGGTGATGATCTGAGGGATGCACAAGTATGTACCATGACCCGCACAATCCCTGGTGCTTCTGCTCTTCTCATAGTTCTGTTTTCCGGGTCTACAGGCTTAAGAAGTTGCTTTACCTCTTCATCCTGTACCAGCTTTATGCTATTTGCCTCTATCCATCTTTCACTCTGTCTTCCTTCTCAACTTTAAACTTAGCAACTCCTTGGTTGTTTTTCTTAATGTATAAAGTGTCCAGCACTGTTCCTTTTAGCCTTTGACCATACCGAAAACTATTAACAGCAATAGTTTGTACTTAAAAAGGCTTTCTTATTTTAAAAAACACTTGAAGAAATGTGCATAACAGAATTGAACCCTGAAATGCTTTAATAAGCCTGTTTGCTGGTTAACTGAGTCTGGTTGTTTCATGCTTTTAGGATAAAGGCCAAAAACTGATGAGGATTATGTTAGACCTTGAAAAACAGGGCTTAGAAGCAATGGAAGATATCCTTACTCGTACAGAGGTTTCCTGCTGAAGTAGTGGATCTTTTCTATGACTGTGTTGACACAGAACTAAAATTCTTCAAATAAAGTAAGCAAACACTTCAATTCTTTAGATACTGAGTTTCTGGTACCAGGTATCAGCGAATGTGAAATGTTGGATCCGATTCTGATCCTCCTCCTTCTCTGTTACACTGAGCTAAGGGTGTTCAGAATCGGGTCCAAAGCCCCCTTTCTACCTCAGTATATCTTCTCGGATTGTCCCTTTTCCCTATGCTACATTGCAGGCATTTTTTTTTTTTTTTCATTTTCGCTCTTGCTTGGAATGGATTTTAAATGAATTTTGTCTCATTTCAGCTATGGTGGCTATTGCTAGCCTTTTCACTGGAAGACTGCAAAGTTCTTCAAGCCTTGAGAGAAAGTCTTCACACTTAGGAATTTGCAGGAAAAACATTTCTAGAGGAAAAAAATGTTACTTGCTAGCTGTATCCAGTTAACAAATTGCTTTCCTTTGTCCAATCTTGTGGTGTTCCTGTTTGTGTCTGTATATAGTGAAAGGAGGAAGTCACTGACTGGTCCAATTCCTGTGTGCATGCTGGCTAATTTAGTACAGAATGTTTAAATATGTATGTTGGGCAACCAATTAAAGCAAAGATTAACTTCATCAGGTTAACTGCCATATCGTCATTGAAAACAATCTCTTTTTTGTTTTCCTCTATTGCTCAGGACTAGGCTTGCAGCAAATTGACTTGCATTTTTCTCTTCTTGATAATTCATGCAAAGAAGTGTAGAGTTGAAATCCCAGTTTTGAGGGAGCAGGAAGGTAAGCCCTGGTTCTTGACCTTGTTGTACTGGCCTCTTACGGATGTATTTGGTTACAGTAACTCAGCATCTTACACTCTGCCTGTATGAAGTAGGAGAATTAGGTCCCCCAGGTTAAGTGTTGCCTTCACCTGCACCCACCTTAGGGAAGCTTGTGTTTGTAGTGCACTTGCTCCTGCTCTAGTACCGAGTCCTAAACCACAGAGCCGGCCCAGGTGCCTAAGACATCTGTATGTAACCTGTTGGCTCTTAAGATGCAATTAATTAAGCTGTCATATTTATATGGGATTTTTTGAGGGAATAGGTGCTGGCCATTGATCAATACCTGACTCTTCTCCATCTTTCTGCCTTTGTACTGCTGAACGGTTCCTACCAATCTCTGCGGTGAGCATACATGGCTGATGAATCCACGAAGTACCAGTGAGTTACTAGTGAGTGTTGCAATCCAGCTGGTTAGGCTTAGAAGTGGCTGTCCTACGCTTCCTTGTATTACGTACAGTTCTGCAGCATGCTTCCCTTCCTTGACAGTCTTACAAACAGGCCTGCTTTTCATGTATTTTCTTCTTGTAGAAGTGAGATAGGGCAAACAGTTGACGAATTAATCCTGTGTCATGTGAGGATGATTGGATTTTCTTGAACAGGAGGTTCAGACAAGAAGTCCATGTCTTTAATAAGTGGAAGCTAGCACAGGGAGCTAAAATCCTTTACTCTTTAGGGAAAGGGATGGTGAAGAACCATGGACTTCCGTATCGAGGAAGTAAAAGCTCCTTAGAAGGCAGCAACACCTCAACTTGAAACCCTTAAGAGTTGTGCACATTGCATTCTCAGAATTCTTCTTATGAAATTGTTCCAGACTCATTACTTTGGTATTGTCTTATATGACAACTGGTAATTGGGCAAGAAGACACTGGGCCTTTCTGTTTACAGAAAACAGGCATGAAGATATTTTCTCTTACGGCCCACCTACTCTTTGCACTCACAGTGCACTCCTCCCATGCTCTGTCTTACAGGAACTGCTCATGTGCATAAGTGTTCTGGAAATGGAGACAAGGGAAGGAGAAAATAGGCAAGTAAGCCCTAAAACTTAGCTTCTATCTACCCAGCCAGAACAGGGACTGCAAGGAGTGCGCTTCATTTCAGAGGGTGTGGTGCTGGATGAAGCCAGCCGAAAGAGCAGTGTGCTTTTGCCAGCTGCCCACAACAGAAGTAAATGGATTTCCCATGAAATCCACTTTTGGAATGAAAGGGTACGTGTAAGGAAAATACTTCTCATCAGAGTATGCTTTACACATACCATGTTGAAATTCAAAGTTACTTCTGTAAGCTGTTTCTTGCTCAGCACTTTGCATCCTAATTGGAGTAGCTGTATTTTTGTGAACAAGGGGAGAACAGGGATATAATGATTGCCCCATCCAGAGGGCCAAAATTAGGATATACCACTTCACAGAGCTCTTCTGCACAACGTGGATCTCTAACCTTTGAGAGTTGGGAGGGAGGCAAGATGAAAGAGGGTGTTCCTGCTAAAAACATAATGTATCCTATTTGCCTGTTTCTTAAGATAAGAAGAAACCAACATTTTCAATTATCTTGTGGGAATTTATGTCCTTATTTGGAACTGCTTATATGACAGAACTAATAAATTGTTTTGAGCACAGTGATCCAGGTAGTAGTTTTCTAGTAGTATATTGTTTTTGCTTCAGCTTGTAGAGCATTTATAAAAAACTACACAACTGTGCTACAGCAACATGGTTGAGTGCCATCACTAGTCCTACAAGCATGAGAAACCAGAGCAGCGCTGTGGCCTTAAAACCTCCAGTGGTCTTGAGTGCAGCTGTGGCTCACTGTAAGGACACAGCGGGACCAGCTGCCACTGGGTGACAGCCACTGTGATCCTCTGTATCCCCAGGAATAGCACCTTCAGAAGCTTCAGTGGATCTCAGACAATACACTATATATGGTAATAACATTTCACCAACACTTGAAAATATGCACAGACTTTCTAATTTAATCCCTGAAAGATGTTGTCTACTGCTACACTACCCCTAATCATAATAAAAAAAGGAGTAATTTTTTTTCTCCTTTAGATACCTTCTGGCAGGTGGTCTAGCATTAAGTGGTTTTAAAATCCTTATGAAGGTACGTATTTACAGAGCAGTACACAAGATCCAGAACAAATGAGAAACAACAATAAATCACCTTTAATAGTACTGTAACAAAATATTCTTCAAAGCAGTATTAAGCTTTTCCTTTTTTGTTTTTGAGAAACAATGTATATGCTGACTCCTGCTTATCACTACATTCATGCATATTTATCAAGTAAGTATAATAATGACAGTAAATATTGGTCAGAGCATCACACTTTTCTTTTCACATGATGTACAGCAAGGTATGATAGTAGGCTAGAAAAAGACAAAAGATGCTTTCTTAGAGTCCTACAGCTGAAGAGCTTCTTACCCTTACACCATCTCCACACCATGAGCATGCGTGTGGGTGGGAGTAGGAGTTACAGCACAACTGAGCTGTTGCAAGAACTAAGAGAAAAGCAGAAAGCTGTAAAGATGCAGTTACCTGTCTTTTCCAAATAGTTATGTTCAAAGGGGAAATATCTTCACCTGTGATCTATAATGTTACTACAGTTGCAGTTCAGGAGACTTCATGGCAATTTATAAATTAATAGCCTGGCTGTTAGCACCAGGCTCACTCTGGAACAGCAGTGCCCTTTTTCAAGCTAGTGAATCACAGAACCATTTAGGTTGGATAAGACCTTTAAGATCACTGAGTCCATTTACCTAGCACGGCCGAGTCCATTCATCTAGCACTGCCAAGTCCATCACTGAAGTATGTGCCTAAATGCCTCACCTACACATCTTTCAAGTACCTCTCAGGGATGATGACTCGCTCAACCACTTCACTGGGCAGCCTGTTCCAGTGCTTGACAACCCTTTCTGTGAAGCTTTTCCTAATATCTAAACCTCCCTTGGTGAACCTTGAGGCCATTTCCTCTTGTCCTATCACTTGTTAACTTAGGAGAAGAGTCTGACCACCACCTTGCTACAGCCTTCTTTCAGGTAGCTGTAGAGAGTGATAGGGTCTCCCCTCAGCCTCTTTTTCTCCAGGCTGAACAACCCCAGTTCCCTCAGCGGCTCCTCATAAGACTTGTTCTCAAGACCCTTCACCAGCTTCATTGCCCTTCTCTGTGGAGACTCCACAACCTCCCCTGGGCAATGTGTGCCAGTGCCTGTTGCCTCTGGGCACCACTGAGGAGGGCCCCTGGCTCCATCTTTAAACTCTCCCTTCAGGTATTTTAACACACTGATGAGCTCCCCTCTGAGCCTTCTCTTTTCTAGGCTGAACAGTCCCAGTTCTCTCCGCCTTTCCTCATAGGAGACATGCTCCAGTACTTTCATCATCTTGGTGGACCTTTGCTGGACTCTCACCAGCATGTCCGTGTGTCTGTCGTACTGGGGAGCCCAGCTCTGGACACAGCGCTCCAGGTGTGGCCTCACCAGTGCTGAGCAGAGGGGAAGGGTCACCTCCCTGGACTTACCAGCAATACTCTTATTCATGCAGTGAAATGCAAAAGAAGGGTAACTCTTGCTGGAAATAGACATCTAATGACCAGATTGGAACATCTGTCATCCAAAGGCCTTACCCCAGGCTGCTTGTTAAAAGCAGAGGCTCAAGTCTTGTCTCCTGCTAGGCTGTCCTTTTTTTCCACCAGCTCTATTCAAGGGAGCAACCACTTTGGGGACTGCTTGTTCCATGCGGTCTGTTTTGGACAATGAATCCTCACTGCTGCTATGGGTGAGCAGTTTTAAACAGGTGCCTCTTCAAAATGCAGGCATTGGAGCTCTCGTCCAAAGATCTTCTAATTGCTGGGTAAAGCCAGTCTGTCTCACAAATGGTAAATATCCACTTTGCCAGCAGAAAAGACAGGACACGTGCCCTTACATACCTACATGCTTCACAGCATGTGTATTTATGCACTCTTTTTTTTTTAAAAAACTTTTTTTTTTCCCTCTTACAGTAGAACAACTTTTTTCTTTCTTCCACTTTGGAAAAGTTCTGTCTTTGTCAAAGTCTGTGACCACCCTAACCAGCTGGGCTTCTTCAGACGCTATCCTATAAGGATCTGTAATCAGGAGGAGGTAAGCTCAACAGCAGCCACAGCTCCTTGTCATCTCCTTCCTCTTCATGTTTCATGAGAAAAAGACTGTGGGCCCGTCTGTTTATGAAAGTGACATTCTGCTGCAATCTAAGGATAGGCAGAATAGGAGAAGTGAAGAAACGTTCAAAGAGACTAAAAGTAGCACATTAATTCTTGATAGTTCATTGGCAAATGTCGGAATAGTAACTAGAGAATTTCCAAAATACTTAAAAATTATGATGGAAAGATGAACCACAGGCATGTAATACAAAAAGTACTCTGAGGTAACATCTGTCAGCATGATAAGAATGAGAATTGCTTTAACACTGCAGAGATTTTAAATTTTATGCTGCTTTGCTTAAAAAATATCCACCTATATACCACAATTTAAAAGCCTTTACTAATGATCCTGTAGTATGTAGGCCAGTTCAGAAAGTATCATTTACATAACTTTTACAGTTTATAGAAATATTAACATTGCAGCGCTTGCAATTCAAATATAATGTCTGTCACTGTAATGGGGACCCCTTCTGTTGTATTATCTTGATGACGTTCTTTTTTAATACCAATCTAGGAAGCAGCAGGAGATTCTTCTCATCTCACATGTGTTCTTAATGGAGGATTTTTAGAGGGATCTGTAAGTAGACAGAACAGGTTTAATCAGAGGAGATAGGTGTATTTTAGATGCAGTACTACAGCAGGGATGCTGCATTTATCTCCTGCCCTTGAACTGCTACATACACATTACTCATGCTCCATAGCCCTTCTGTACAAAGTCTTTGATTAGATCGTACAGCAGATGATTTAGACTGACCAAGGCTGCTATGAAAAGTCATGCAAAGTACTTTGGCATGGAAACAAACAAAAAAGCTTAATGAAAACTTGGAAATAGTTAATCTAATAATACAGAAAAGACTGGGTTTTGTAAAAAGCAGAATATGGGCATGAAATCTTTTAGTGTTTTCAACCACCAGTTTTCAGAGCAGGATAGGAGAACTTCTGCTCCTACAATAGTGACATCATACCAAGTTTCTTAAGTTAAGGAGGAAAAAACCCTAACAAATTCAGGTACCAAGTGCCCTTATCAGTCGGATGTGTAAAACAGCATGCATGGGATTTAAATCAAGACACGTGGTGGAAGACACGTATCAAATCACCTTCCTTTTGTGATTTCACAAGTTCGTGAACAAGAAAACCCAGCTCAGTAGCTCCCTAAGTCTTATTTATGTGACATCACTATTTTTAACATCAAAGGCTCTGTAAATTCAACAATGTAAAGAACACATGGCATGTCGAGCCACATCATTTTATTTTCAGCTACTAAGATTCTGAAGTAAATTAGTAAGTGCTTTTTACTACATCTTTGGTCCCTCTTACCACTGTAACATGCCACTCGTCTCTGTGCCTATGGCAGCAGCCCAGTTTTTCATGTTAATGCAGGTTTTGTTCTTTATTTTCACTCCCTGTTTTTATCCTACTGGATAATTATCAGGCCTTCTTATGTTTACACACTTACCTCTAGCTATCTTGCTTGGATATATTTTCTGAAATGGCTTGAATTCATCAGGTGGAGGGAAATCTTCCACAGAATGGAAAGTAAATTTAGATTCAAAGTCATCTGGGAAATTTCAGAGAAATAAATATTAATCACTGTTAGAGAGATACTTTAAAAAAAAAAAATTGTCCCAAGTAATTTCAGTTAAAAATGCTGCCTTGCTTTTCCCTGGAATTGATAGTGGCTCATTCCATATAAAGGATCTTGATGAGTACTTTCGTGAGCCATCCAAGTCTTCCAGCTTAATTGCAAACACAGCCTGCTGCTAACTGAAGTTATCTTCTGGCTGCCATTCTGGTTTTCTGCATTGATGACACTGTGGTACTAGAGGTATTCCTAGGTGGCTTTTCAAGCCATTTAGCTATAAGCAAGAATGAATGTCCAATTCATCAGACCACTAATTCTTTGCAGTCTTTTCTCTACAGGATTGAAGTTACTAAATGCCCGTGAACTGTTGTAAGAATAGTAATATAAGCACAATACAGCAACTTTTCACAATCTCAAATAGTTTTGCAGGTAGGGCATACTTTTGTTGTCTACTGAATGATTCATAATCTTTGTGGAAAAGCCTTAATTTTCTCTTACGGTATAAGGTTGTACAAAAATGTTTATAATGGGTCTAGTTATACTACCCTGTTATTGCCATGAGAAGGTCTTGAAGGAGTTTTTGAGGTCTGAGGCACATACAGGCTTTTGTACTGAAATACTAACTATGGCCAAGAGATCTAATTTAGATGACGTTACCAATGATGTGCATATTTCCATTTTTAAGTGGTGGGTAGGGATCATGAGCTGTCGCCCAGGCTGAGACTCCAGACTTGCTTGTAAGTTCAGTTGTTGGTGATCTTGCTGGTGGCTGTGGAGGTGTGACCAGCTTCCCAGCACCAGTTCCTTGAAAAGAAGCAACAAAGCAGCACATAAACACCGTCATGACTTAACAAACCCAACAGTGAGCTTTGCACAAAAGTGGAAGGCGTGTAGAAGGAAGGCAACACCTAGGGCAAACTTACCCAGCTTCAAAGCTGCTGTTTGTCAAGCCTTACCAGGAGTTTATAGCATTAAGTGTGAAATTTAAGTCACTGTTGGAGTTGGCTGGAGCTTGCTATTTCTAGTTCTAGGGTAAGTCTGACATTTCAAAGTATGGGTTTGCCCCAGTGTGGAGGGGAAGACAATCACTCCACTTTCACAAGAACAAGCAGTTTTTTCAAGAAAAAACTACCAACCAACCACACTAGATGGTCTCTCTAAAAGAAAATAATGTCCTGACACTCCAGCAGCTCTGCAGTGGAATTGCCATTAGCCTTGTGCATTTCACTGAGGAGCTGCAAGAGCCATCAAAGTTTACATCTTCTGGGCAGACCTACCATGGGAACTGTGTTAAGGGGGAGGGAGCTCAAGGCCTCCAAGTCAGCAGCCTCTCAAAACTGCTTCTCCCCCTGCACAACCAAGAGGAAAGGAAGGCTAATTCTATGGAAAACTCAAAAGTTGAGCCACCATGAGTAACAGTTCATCAGACGCTTCCTGAGCAGCATAAATCACTGTCACGAAGCACCTGATCTGTACTCACATGGCCTTTCCCATGGCTGTCAGAGGGAACCAGTAATCTTCCTCTGACATGTGGCTGCTAAAATACAGGGCACAGAACGTTCCCTTCAGATGTTCCTTATTAAGTAGCTGTCTCCATTTCTCAAACCCACACAGGTCTAGGCTCATTTTTTAATTATATTGGAGAAGTCTGATAAAAGTTCCTTCTACCATCTGTTCAGGGAGACACTAGCTAATATTCCCACTTCCCAAGTAGTCAGAGAAACCTTTGGCCCTGTCACCCTGATCAAGGCAGTGGCTGCTCCTCCTGGCTGCAGAGCAGCGGGCTGCATCCGTTTGGCTTTGCTCGTCTATGCCTGCAGCTGCCATATCTTGTTTTTTGTTCTCTCCTGTAACGTTTCCCAGCCATGGCCAATATCGCTCCAGACTCTGCAGATGCAGCAGCAGAGGGCTGGCACGGGTAGGTTGGCACTCACAGAGCTGCAGATCTGGCAAGCACAGTGAGATCTACTGCCCTGCCTGAGATGCAGGCAACCACTCCTCAACTCAGTCACTGCTGGGGATGTACCAATGCCAACACAAAAGCAAGAAACAGCCCAGTGGTCCCAAAAACTTGTGTTCACTGATCAGCATGCTGCTTCCAAGAATCACAGGTAAACGCTATGGCTTGCGTGCACAGCACTAACAGGCGCCGGACGTCCCCCGCACACTCATCACACGCCGTGCGACCTGCAGGTATTCCTCCCACGCGATGGAC
>NW_009735187.1:0-1326 GCF_000703405.1 Apaloderma vittatum | reverse complement strand
ATCCGGCAGATGAGGATGTTCCATGGTGTCTAAAATATCTGCGGTTCCCGCTGCAGAGCTGGGAAGGAGTGGAGAGGGGGGAAAAGCCGTGGAGCATCCGCCCCGCCAGCGCAGGATGTGGCAGGAGCGCTGGCTGCCTCCCAGCCACCGAACCCAAACCCCTCGCGATTAAAAGCGGATGCCGTGGTCTGAAACCTCCAGCAAGACTCAACCCTCGGAGGGAGATGGTGCTGGTGGGGCCGAGCTCCCCGCTGCGCCAGAATAGCTTAGGGGAGAGCAAGGATGGCTTGGAGATGGGTGGAGAAAAGCCAGACTCCCTTGAATCTCCAAAGTAAGAGGAGCTGGTTGTCTTGCACCATGCCTTGCTGTGTTTTGAGCAGCTTCTGAATATCTCCTTTCCCTGCCTCAGCCTCCCCGCCCCGGCCCCTACCTGGAGAATCCACCCCGTCATCATTCTCTCACGCTGGGTTTTGTCGGGTTTGTGGTTTTTATTGCTTGAGTTTGGTATAAATGGTGCTTGAGGAGGGGAAGAAGGACAACGCTGGTTTTGGTGCCTGTTTTGGGGCAGACAGAGCTGGAGCCGAGTCTCCTTTTCCCATGCAGAGGCAAAACCCTTTCCAGGCTTGAGCCAGGCAGCCTTGTTGCCCAGGTGGAGTTTCCATCAGCTTCTTCCCAAACCTGGTGGCTGGGAGGAGCCCAGAGGAGACCTCTGTCTTCTCCAGGCCCAATTCCAGCAGCAGGACAGGAGTGGGTCTTGCAGTGAGAAGGGAGCCTGTGCCTTTGCTCTCAAATCTTGAAGCTCTTCGGGGTGATGGGATCTGCGATTTTTCCTGCCCTTTCTTGAGCCAGCAGCAAAGGATGTGAGAGGAGGTGGTGAGGCAGCTGCAGTGTGTGGTAGGACACACGGGCATGCCTGGCTCTCAGCAGCACTGTGCTGCCCACCAGGGCTTGCAGAGCAGGCAAGCGGGGTCTGCGGGGTCCCCTCTCACGGCAGAGGGCTGTTCCCCCATCCAAGGCACCCTGTGGTTATGTGAGATGCTCTAAGGTGGGCTCGTGCTTCCTGATGGTGACTCACGAGCCCAGCAGATCCAGGAGACAGCTCTTTGCTGTTTTACTTTGTGTGGAGTCTGTGAGCATCTTTCTTCCCCAGCCCTAGCTGGGAGACGGTGGTCCTTGGGGACCTGGAGGAGGCTCCCCATCCCTCTGCGGCGCATCCCTGTGGGTGTCTGGCTGCAGCGTGGTGCTCATGTTTCCCCCGGGGAGCCTGGCAGGGCTGCAAAGCTTCCCTCCCCATCCTCCAGCAGCGGGGAACTGTCCCCCGGGACC
>NW_009735186.1:0-487 GCF_000703405.1 Apaloderma vittatum | reverse complement strand
CCCTTCTGTCCTTGGCATTCTGTCCCTTTTGTACTTTAAAAGCACTGATGGAAAGAAAAAGGAGTGAGCAAGAAAACCTGAAAGGTGAGAAATGAGGGCTGGGAGGGAGAGCTGGTGTGTGGGCAGTGACAGCTGAGGTTTGTGTCCCTGCTGCCAGCGCCCCGGGCGAGCGGAGGCAGCGGGATCGCGGGGCTGTACACGGCAGGCGGGGCTGGTTTTTTGGCAGCCCTGGCTGGGAACGGAAGCATTTGTTAATGCCTAGGTGTGAAGACAGCCTTTAGCTAGAGATCAGAGCAAAGCTCGCTCTCAGATACTACAAGCTGTCAGGCTAGGAGCCTGTGATGAGATCCAGAGCACGTTGACGTAAAAATGGTAATTTTGCTGAAAGCTTGGTTTTCCTGGGATTTCACATGGGACCCAAAGGAGCATAACAGAACAGCAGCAGATCAGCAGCAGCTTTTGTCGTGCATTCTCTCAGTGTCCATGT
>NW_009735185.1:550-1073 GCF_000703405.1 Apaloderma vittatum | reverse complement strand
CAAACCTGAACCTCCCGTAGCAGGACCAGGTCGTGGAGGACGTGTAGGAACTCATGGAGGTACCTTGTCATCATATATAGTCAAGAATATTGCACTGGATAAGACAGATGATAGCAACCCTCGAGAGGCTATTTTACGTCACGCAAAGGAAGCGGAGGAGAATCCATACTGGGTTGCTCCAGCATATGCTAAAACACAGCCAAAAACACTTTTTGCAGAAGTGGAACCAGAAGATGATGAAACAGACAAACCAGAGTGGAAAAAACGTAAAATTTGAAAAGTTTAGTTTACAGAATAACTTTAGAACATTTGAAGGCCTGACATTTATTTCTGTATTTTGGATGGTGAATCAAAATTTGAAAGCAAAATTTTATGTCATAAAACTTGCTGCGGTGTAAAAAGGGATTATTATTCTAGCTTGTAATCCCACGTATGAATTTTGTAATAAGGAATTGTATTGTACAAAGAACTCCTCTCTGTCAGTTATTTAGCTTTGTGATTTAATTAAATGCTTATTTCTAAT
>NW_009735185.1:0-267 GCF_000703405.1 Apaloderma vittatum | reverse complement strand
GGGCAGGCAAGGTCCTGGCGGGATGCCACGGGCTGAAATGCCGTTAGGAAAAGCTCAGCTGCCTTTTGCAAAGAGAAAGGCACTGGAAAAGAGAATGCCTGCGGCTGGATCAGCAGGGATTTGAGGGGACGCCGGGGCAGACAGGTAACGGGGTGATGGTGGGTTCACACTGAAGGGGACCGGGGGGATGAACTGGAACCCTCCCCAACAGAGCCCCTGGTTATAGTAAGGCTGGAGAATGAGAAAATAAACTTTCTAGTAGGTACA
>NW_009735184.1:7572-9427 GCF_000703405.1 Apaloderma vittatum | reverse complement strand
CAGCGTCCTCGGCACTCTGCCAGGCACAGTTGGGATGGATGCCGAGGTGGCCGAGCGCGGTGCTCTGGCCCCCCTGGGCACAGTCCGGTTCCCCCTTTCCCTTATAGGAAACCCTCCTTGCGGAACTGCTCCTTCAGGATGTCTCTGTACTGGTCAAAGCCACCCTCGATGCGGGTGACGCCGGCGTTCTCGCACACCCACAGCTCCTGGCACACCAGGCGGATGAAGCGCTCATCATGGGACACCAGAATGACACCACCCTGACAATACACAACACGGGGGGAAAGCGGGAAGGGAACTTAGCAGAGCACAAGCCAGCACAGAGATCCTGCACCCCTGTCCAGGACCTCAGGTTTCCATCCGCTCCAGGGAAAACTGAAGGATATTTCACAGGCAGGGAGCTAATCCCAGCCTTTTCTTCCTTCAGGGAGACAGAGAGATCACATATTGGGAGGGCACATGCAGCAGTAACTTATTTATCCTCCCCTCTCACAAGGAAAGTGCCCAGTTTGTTACTGCCTCTCCAGGTCTCTGACAACTTCAAGGATGGAGATTCCAGGTGGGGTCACTGACAGTCAAAAGGTGGCCGGGAAAGGCCAGGAGCAACCTCAGTTAAACTTTTCTTTCACAGGAAAACTGCCCCAACCCAAGTGACTATAAACCAGCGAGAACCAGGTTGATCGCAGTGACACCTGGAGGTGACTCTTTGGAGATCAGCCATGAAACGTGCCATGGAAAGGTTCAAGTGTCACCAGGGCAGGGCCAAGTGCCACACGCAGCATGTGGGAAGTCACAGGGTGTAGGTGACTGTCAAGATAGGGGACAAGGTACTCTCTGGTCTGCTGCTGCCTCTCTCAGCCACCCCTAGCCAAAACCAGCACGTGAAACAAACCACCACCAGGATGGACGGCTAAGGCAGAAACACAAACAACTTCCTAAATTCTGTCCTGGACTTGGGACTGGGATTCAACCGCCCACCTCTGGCTGAGATATCGAGGAACTTGAGCTGGAGGCTGCAGGAAGCATTATAGAAAAACGGGTGATCTTACTGAGGGAACCTTACCCTGAACTTATTCAGTGCCTTTGCCAGTGCCTCGATGGTCTCCATGTCCAGGTGATTTGTCGGCTCATCCAGGATGTAGAAGTTTGGACTGGAAGAGAACACAGCTCTGAGCCCACTGCCACCTCCACTTCAGCTACCTCCACCAAGCTGCTGCTTCAGCCACTTAGAGCCACAGCCATCGGCGTATGCCTGGCTCAAGGTCCGCACTGCCCAGCTTCAGGGACACCTCAGCAGTAGGAGAAAGCCACCTGCCTCCTTCCATGCAGCCCCCTCCTCCCAGGGTGACAACCTCCCCCAGCATAGAAGTCCCAAGGACGATGCTTCTGCAGGGAAGCAGAAAGTCCCTGGATGCCCCCCTTCCTCCCGGTGAAGTGGGCTCCTGGGATGGAGCCACACAAAAATTAACAGCATCTGGGAGAAAATTACCAGGACATAGTCATCTGGGCAAAGGCCACCCGACTCTTCTGACCTCCAGACAGGCTGGCCACGGGACGCACGGCCAGCTCCCCTGAGACGCCGTAGCTCCCCAGCTGATGCCGGTACTCCTCCTCCGTCTTCCCTGCAGGAACGTGTCACAACACAGCTATAGCACACCCGGCGTGACACAGGGCCCTTGGCTCGGGGGGCAGCCTGTCCTGCGCTGGACCAGCATGCCGGGGGAGGAATCCAGCAGCAGCTTCCAGGCAATTCCCTCCCGAGCAGGGGGTTTGCAGGGAAAACCTGACTGACACAATCGGGACAGGGGCTGCAGGGCTGGTCACTGACTCCAGGGGACGCTGGCCTCCGCTCCCC
>NW_009735184.1:4969-7558 GCF_000703405.1 Apaloderma vittatum | reverse complement strand
AAGCACTGGAGAAGGGAGACGGAGGTTTTGGTAGCTGGGAAAGGGGAGGGCTGGTGCTCATTCCGCGCCCAGCAGGAAAGCCGTTATCTGCCCTCAGAGCACCAGCCTGAGGTGTGCAGACCACCAGCTGCCCCTGCTTCTAACGGCTCTCGTGTCCTGAACTTGGCTGGACATGGGGAGTTAACCCAGAGCCAGTGGTGTCCCTCCAGCACTGACATGACAGAACCTTCTGCCCAGGGCCACAGAACAAACCAGCACGGCTCCATGTGTGGCAAAGGAGACCTCAGCAGCCCAGATCTCCTTGGATCTCTAAAAACTCACCTGGGAACTTTCTTGCCAGTAACTCCACAGCACTGATGTTCAAGTCCAGCTGATCCACGTGGTGCTGGCTGAAATAACCAATCTTTAGGTTTCTGCAGAACGAGAAGAGAGATCGGGAGCTGGCACCGGGCCCTGCAGCCATGGTGCTTGCAGCAGCAGCTACAGGAAGGGGGGCATATACATGGGTGTGCAGGACCCGTTCCCATCACCCAGGCAGCCGTCACTCCAAAGCAGAGCCCAGAAGGCCTCCAGCTGCACCACTCCTCCCAGTCCCAGTCTTTCCTACCAGGTACCTGTGAGCGTGTCTGATCCCTCCAACTGGTGCCAGCTCCCCCATTAAGATCTTTAGCATGGTTGACTTCCCAGCTCCGTTTTCCCCAACCTAGAGAAGCAGCAGCAGCAGCATTGGAGAACACGAAACCCATGAAGGTACTTGGGAGAAGGGGGGCAGTGATCAGGGAATTTCATCTCTCTTGGATGATCAGGGAGTGGAGGCGGGCAGGATGAGAGTGACTCCAGCTACCTGGAAGCTGCATTTCTACCACTGATGAGCCACCAGGCAGCGGTGCAAGATGCTCCCCCCTCAAGCCTAAGAACTACCAGGTCCCTGCCTCATTTGTGAGCACCCAGCATCTCTCCGCTGCCCCATCCAACGCAGCAGGAGCCCCCACGACGTTTTGATAACAAGGAGCTGCAGAGAAGACTCTTCTCAGGGCTGCCCAGTAAAAGGATGACGGGCAACAGGCACAAGTCACAAATTCTAACTGGTGTTAGGAAAAATATTCCAAGGTTCCTCAAAATGAGGATGATCGAATGCTGCAATGGGACCCAGAGGAATGGGAGAAATAATCCTCCCTGGAGATAACCAGAATTCCACTGGACAAGGACCTGAGCAACCTGACCTAACATCAAAGCCTGCCCAGCTTTGAGCAGGGACCTCCCAAGCTCCCTTGCAGCACGGTTATTCTGCAGTCCCACCTACCACACAGATGCGGGACTCCAGGTCAGCAGAGACGGAGAGGGAACGGAAGATGTAGTGACTTGGGTTATAACAGAAGTCTACTTCGTCTAGCTGCAGGATTGGGGGGGAAAACTTCTCAAAGCCATCAGGGAACCTAGGGAGGGAGGAAGAGATGAGAGATGGCCAGGAACTTCAGAGACCCTGCTCTCAGCCCACCCTGGACAACCGCTGCAAGCCCCCAGGGTGGCAAGGGGGGGCTCCCTACCACACAGGGCCGCTGGGAAGGACAGTCATAAGAAGGGGGACAAGGATCTGCAGCCTTGACCCCAGGAAGGAACCCAGCCTGAACGTGGGGGCCTGTCAGAGTAAAGCTGGCTCGCAGGTGGGGGTAGTCGTCCCCACCAGGACAGGACCCAGGAGGGGCTCACATCAGAAATGGAGCCAAGTGCCCCCCAAGCAAAGGCTCAGGGATCACTTACTTTATGATCACCTCAGAATCCTTGTCCACAGGTTTCAGCTCTGGCCTGCAAGAAGAGGAGACACAGAACTAAGGTGCCTTGCACTTGAGGTCTGTTCCCACCAGAAGCCCAGATAGAGTCGTTTCTGTGACATGTCATCCCAGCCAAAGCCTCTGGACCAGAGACAGAGCCCAAACCATCCCTGCATCTCCTGGGCACCCTGCACACTCTGTTTCTCCCCATGAGCACTGCCCCTTCCCCAGCTCCAGGGAGAAGCAGGCCAGGCACTCACAGCTTCTCCAACAGCTTGAGCTTGCTCTGCACTTGGGACGCCCGGTTGGCGTTGTAGCGAAAGCGGTCGATGAAAACCTGCAAGAGAGAAAAGCATAGGTCCTCTTCAGCCCCAGCTACCTCACTCTTCTGCAACAAGACAGCCAAATCCACGGGTCCAGAAGCATGGAGAAAGGGACGACGCTGGATGAAGAGTGCCCCAGCACTGCTGCCTTCTTCCAGTACCTGGATGTGCTCGCGGTACTGCTGCTGGGCTTCGTATTCTCGCTGCTGGTTCTTCAGTCGCTCCTCCTTGATCTTCATGAAGTTCTCAAAATCGCCGCGGTACGCGTCCAGCCGATGCGAGTGCAGGTGGATGATGTCCGTGGCCACTGCGTTCAAGAAGTTCCTGTCGTGGGACACCATGAGGATGGTCGACTGCCAGGTCTGGAGGAGACAGCAAGAGGGAGGTCTGGGCATCATCAAGCCAGAGCTTGGTCCCACCACTCAGCGAGGACATCTCCACCCTTCGCCCTTGCTCTGTTTCAGTGCCTCCCACCACCCCTACCTGTAGGTAGG
>NW_009735184.1:2242-4900 GCF_000703405.1 Apaloderma vittatum | reverse complement strand
GAAGATGGCTGGAATTTTTACACAGGAAAGGCCAGCAATCAGTGTCGTGGAGGACGAGGCTCTGCGTAGCAACCTTTGCCCCCAAGCTCAGGAGACTCACGCATGTAGGGTGAGATGGGGTGTGGGCACAGAGGGCTTCTCGAACTCCAAACCGGTACTCAGACACTGATACACCCAGCTGAAGGGACTCCCTTTGAAGCGGGCTGGCAGCCAGGGAGCATCATGGGGACAGGTGAGGGACAGGGACATCTTGGGGCGGACGACATGCAGACCCCCCCAGCCAGGACACGGGGCAGAGCTCTGCTGAGCGCAGGGGCAGCCGCTAGATTACCCTGAAGCACCACCAGCTCTGCCCGCACTGTCAGGGGAGCGTGAGCAGCCCTGCCAGCCCAGCCCCGTCACACAGGGCTATTTTGAGCAGGCAGCTAAAGGCCACGGTGGGTTCCCAACCCCAGCAAGGGCACGGGCACAGGCAGGCTCAGCAGCGGTGTCAGAGGGGACTTGCGGTGTCAACTTACCGTCCAGCAGAAGGAGATCTGGCCTAGGGAAAACAAGACGCGGGTATCAGAAGCAAAAAGAGGACAGGGTCAGCACACAGAGCGTTTCACCACATGGGCAGAGCTGCACTGCCTCCAACGCTCCCCACCCCGAGAGCCTGAGGCAAAAGGACCCGCAGGCAGCAGCCCTGCACCTCGCAGCACGGACAGCAGGAAGAGTTAACCCCATGGCATGAAGGGCTGGACACCAACCTGGCAAACAGGGCTCTGGCTAAGGCCAGTCTCATTCTCCAGCCTCCGGAAAACTCTCTGAGGAGAGAAGGGGTTGCAGAGAGGGGTTACTGGTTAATGCAGAAAAACTCTGTGTTTGCCTGCCTGCTCCCCTGCATCCCTTTTGGCTCTGCTGTTACCCAGAGCCAGCTCCTCCCAGCAGAGATCTGGGGCACAGCACAAGATCCAGCAGGTGGGTGGCTTGGGACCCCCAGGGCAGGAGACCACATCGGATGGGCAGGAATTGATCCTCGCTCTCCCACAGAGCTCCCCCTCCTGTACAGCCTCAGCAGTGCCGGGGGACTGGCAAGGAACATCATCTCCCCCCCATCCATTTCTGTCTGGATGCCCAGACCTCAGAGACTTACTTGGTTGTCTGTTGTTGCATCTGTGCATTAAAGCCCAAGCCAGCGAGAATGACAGATGCCCTGGGGAAAAGGGAAGAGAACTGGAATCCATCTACAGCATCTAATGGAAGAGCATGCCCCAAGGTCTTGGACCCACAGCCATCAAGGGGACTCTGCTGTGTGGTTTAAAACTGTTCTGGCGCACAAAAACTTCCTGGACACCCAAAAGCAGCATTCGGCTGAGAAATGCAGGCTAACAGGGCACAGAATCCACATGAAATCCCAGGAGATTTACAAGAAGCTTTCAGCTCTTTGGCCAGGAAAAAAGAGTCACTACTACCAACATCTCAGAGACTTTCCCCAGACACCAGGAACCTGGGGAGGTCTGAGAGCAGCAGAAGCACTAATGCAAGCCATTAAGGGCAAAAATAATCCCTCCAGCTTCATGGGGAAGCTTGATTACTCCTAACCCAGCAGAGCTGTGACAGAATAAGAGACAAGAGCAGTAGGGAGAGCCCCTTGTGCCCACACGCTGGATCCCAGGGCCAGAGCATCACTCTTCCACACCCCAAACCTCTGCCCACCTCTGGCCATGCCAACAAAGAGCAGTCCCACAGGGCTGTCTCACCTCGCTGGGGCCTTGTCTGCCTCAATCTCCTCCAGCTTCACATAGATCTCCGACAGCCTGGCACCTTCTGTCCCTTCTCCCCTGAGGCAAGACAAAAAGGAGCGTGTAGGTCTGACCAAGGTTCAAGTGTTGGGGGAGGCTGATCTCTCCAAGCAGGACTAAGGTCAGCCCTGCCAGAGCCTTTCATTTGAAGGGAGAGACCTCAGAATGAGACCTTGTGCTCAAGAAGCCACAGAAGAGCTGGAAATCCAGTGGCAACGTCTCACCTGCCACCGCTAATCTTAGCTGTCAGATCCCTCTCCTCCCGCAGCAGGCTCTCACGAGTAGTGTCACACTCCAGCACGCTCTGCAGTGCCGGCGTCTCGTCCCCGGCCACCTCCTGCTCCACGTGGAGGATGCTGATGTGCGAAGGGATGCGCAGGCTCCGGCTGGCGATCATCTTCAGCAGCGTGGTCTTCCCCAGCCCGTTCCTGCCCACCAGCCCATAGCGCCGTCCAAACGCCAGGTTCAGGTCTGCTCCTGCCAGCAGGACACTAAAGCAAGAGAACGGTCAGACTGCCCCACGGAGAGGGAGAGAACCGGCAACAACCTGCCCTCAGCATGTTTTAGGCTGTGCTGGAGCCAGGCAACCACCATAGGCTTCTCTTGCCCAAAGCTGACAGGGTCAAGTGCCCAGCTTGCTTTCTGATCTTTCCCACACCCTCTGTAATTTCTCAACCACTCTCCCATCCAGTCTCAATCCCAGCCAGGATCTGTCCCACCTCCCCACCCGCACTCACCGCTCACCGAAGGACACATCGAAGTTCTCGATGCGCACATCATACGACTTGTTCTTGCCTGATGACTCCATGCGAGTCTCCTTCTTGCTGGCAGCTTGGCTGGCAGACGCCTCCTCAAGGACCCTGTGGGCAAGCAG
>NW_009735184.1:1395-2211 GCF_000703405.1 Apaloderma vittatum | reverse complement strand
GAAGGGGACACAGCAGGAAAGCTCTAGTACAGCCAGATCCCAGCCACACTCAACAGAATGCGATGGGGATGTTCAAGGCACACTCCACACTCACAGAGGGCCAGATGACTTCACGGAATCCCGCTCCATCCTCTTGTCCTGCTTGGCTTTCAGCCTGGCTTCCGCCTTCTCCAGTTTCTTGGCATTCACCATCTGTGGCACAAAGCAGAGTTTAAAGAAGAGAGAGCATCTTCAGCAAAAGCCCCAAATGCCCAACTCTAGGAGAAAAGAGATTGATCAAATCCTCACACGTGGAAGGAAAGGAGGGAAGGCAAGAGGGAGGTAGGACTGGCACAGTCACGTGTGGTCAGAGGAAGCTTATCAGACCAGGAAGTCATTTCAGGAATGAAATCCCGTATCAACAACCGTTCTGCCTCAGCAAGGCAAAGGGTCTGGCTGACCCTAACATATGTCCCATTTTTGTAGTTCCAGGGACCTGGCTCAGCCAAGTCACTTCAACAGCAGCAATCTGCTACGCCAGTGCCACCTCTGCTACACCCTGCACTCACCCTTGCCCTGGACCACGAGATGGTTCCCTTCACGACATGTTAAACTTTAGCCAGCGTGCAACAATCTCAGCTTACGCAGTGGATCAACCACTGCAGAGACAAAAAGCATTTAATTAAACCTGAAGACAAGAAGCAGCCAAGTGTTTTAACCTGGCCTCTGGTCTTGGCCAGGCTCTCAGTCCACTCCAGCTTATTCCTGTGTCAAGTCAAATATTTGTGGATGACCAGGAACACACTTAGATATTTCCAGGCAACTCGGCAGCCACCG
>NW_009735184.1:0-1353 GCF_000703405.1 Apaloderma vittatum | reverse complement strand
GTTACTGGAGTTGTGACCCCGTACTTACGGACAGATTGAGTCACTCTGTAAACTACACCAAGGGCCCTAAATCTCCCAGTAAGACATGTCCTCCAAAACTTTAGAGGCCTCCTCTGAATCATCTCCAATTTTTCTGAAGATCCTTTCTGAGTTGCAGACAGGAGAGCCAGAGAGTGAACCCAGAAGCAACAACTCCAGTGCCAAAACCAGCAGCAGCTGCCAGCTTTCACTTAAGTCCCATTCAGATATGCGGGGATCAGGTTCGGTCTCAGCCTTCAGGCGAGAGGTTCTTGCCCTTGACACACTACCCCAAGAAGGGAGAGCTCCAGAAGAGACCAACCTGGGAGAGAAACTGCCCACCCCGTACAGCTGCTGCTGTCATTGCTTTGCAGATGCACAACCACACCTCACCCATACTCAAACTTTGGCACATCCAAAGCCGAGGGCAAGTCAGGTCGCTCCTGAGCAGCTATGCATTTCATCGGTAAAGACGTTCCAATTTCCTCCAGGTCACAGAGCATAACTGCTTCCAGACATCTCTGTTCCTGCTCTTGCTTCTCAAATCACAACAGCCTCTGGCCGTTTCTAAAGCTGGGCTTTCAACCTCCCCACAGCAGCTTTCTGGAAAACAGCTGCTCCCTGCTAACTCTCCACTGCGACATCCAACCATCAGCCAGGATTTTATCTCTCACAGAACATGGCAAGATGTCATCTCGGTACATCCTATTTTCTCAATCAAAGGCCTTGCTGTAGAAGCCAAAGGTCCTTGTGAAAATCAGAGAAGCTGCACTCCGCGCACGACCACTGCATCAACCGCACTTTGAAGCTCATTAAGAAACTACAGAAAAACAGATCTTGTCAAATGAATCAGCCGTTAACTCCCGTTGGGCTTCTTTACCACACCAAGGTCAAGAGCTTCCCAAATTACGGTGAACCAGGCAAGGAGGGGCCATGTCCCCTGCAGCCGTGTCCCTTACCAGTCCAGCTGCCTGTCCTGGCTGCTCACTGAGGCCAAGGTGACTGGAGCAGGGCAGGGCACCCCCAGCCCCACGCGTGATCTGCTTCCCCCACGTCTGCTGCTTTAGGAATAAGGGCAGGTTCCCCACCCCTGCTTACCGAGGTCTGGCCTCTCTTCAGCAACAGCCCTGGCAGCACGTCCACGCTGGATTCTGCTGCAATGAGACGGTTGGGTCGGTGAGCACATGCTTCTGGGGGGGCTCCGTGAAGCGCTGCCTTAACAGCTGCCCAACACCGGGCACAGCTGTCGCTTCAGCCAACAGGACAAGGGGACCAAAGGACGGTTCCTCTCCTTCCAACTCACCCCGCGGGCAGAGGAAGAGGGGTGCGCCTGTG
>NW_009735183.1:3615-3978 GCF_000703405.1 Apaloderma vittatum | reverse complement strand
CTTGAGGGGGTGGAGGCAGCGCCTCGCCACTTGTGAGTTTTGTTGTCGTTGTGTTTCGGGCTTTTTTCTTTTTTTCCCCTCAGCTTTGGCAGCAAGTTTGAGTTTTATTCTTTTGCCGGAGGCCTGGCAGCTGTGGGGTGTTGGAAAGGATCCCCAAGCAAGGGTCCCATGGTTGTTGGTGCCGGCAGAGCCAGAGCTGCCTGGGAGCTGCCTGCCTCCTCCTCGGGCGTCTGCTGCCTCGGGCTTTGCCCAGGGCGAGGAAGAGGAGGGTCAGAGCTGCTCTCCATCTGCCATAGGGCAGCAATATCCCCCCAGGGCCAGGCTGGATCCTGGGGGTCTTGCTCACCACCATAGAGGACTGAG
>NW_009735183.1:3048-3256 GCF_000703405.1 Apaloderma vittatum | reverse complement strand
AACGGAGCTGCTTCGGGTCCCAACGTCACCCTGTCCACCCATCTGAAAATGCCCTTTTCCTCCCTTGAGAGCCTCCGAGTCGAGCGGGTGGATAGCCATGGCCCCTCCAATGCCCTTCCCTCCTGAGGAAGGGGCCCCCGAGCTCCCCACGGGTGGCTCCACAGCACGGTTCAGCCCGTGGGGTGTCAGCAGGGACTGGCCCTAAAGC
>NW_009735183.1:2598-2984 GCF_000703405.1 Apaloderma vittatum | reverse complement strand
CAGACAAGCCCGTCCCTTCAGGGCTGGCATCAAAGAGTGGAACGGCACGACCCCATGGGAAGGAGGGTTCAGGCCACTGAGCACTCAAATCACCTGAAAAAAAAAAAAAAAAGGCATAGCTGTTTTCTAAGCAAACTGTGAAGCCAGAAAGTGCCTGGCATGTCCCTCCTCCCCAGGACCTGTTTCAGCTGGGTCCCCATTTCACATCCTTTTCTGCTCCTCATCTTCTGCCGGCGTCCCTGCTTGCTGACAATTTTGTGTGACACTTTTCTGTGACTCGGGTCAGAGGCACGTGATGGCAGCGGCTTTGCCCCCTCCCCTGGGTCACCCCCTGTACCTGGGGGGTGAGTGGCAGCAGATTTGTGCTGTTCATCAGCGTTGGGATT
>NW_009735183.1:0-2240 GCF_000703405.1 Apaloderma vittatum | reverse complement strand
CGAGCACACTCGAGGTGGGATGAGACTGGACAGGATGGAGGGGTCTTCATGAGGTTTTGGCTCTTTCTAAACAAGAGGTGGGCAAGGAGCAAGTAGCTCTGGCCCCATGGGGCTGGTGGGAGCAGCTGGAGGGAGGAGGTGCTGCCCGCAGAGGGTCTCCCAGGGTGTGTGTGGGGCCAGAGGTGCTGGCACCGGGGTGTGCCCAGCCAGCTCCTACCCGCTGAGCTCCAGTTGGTCAGGGCAGGATGATGGTCCCTGATCATGGGACAGCCAGCTCTGGACATCTGGCCATGGGGCACTCATCTGGCCTCCAGCCATGGGCCGCTCAGCGTGGGGTTCCTGGTCATGGGGAAGCACCATGGGGAGCATCTCCAGCTCACTGGGACCCTCTGTTGCTCCCCTGCCCCGATCTGTGTGACCAGCTCTGGGTGATCCTGCTGTGCCAGGGGGAAGTTGGACTAGATGATATTTCAAGGTCCCTTCCAACCTCGAACATTCTGTGATTCTGTGATCTTGGGCGGTTTTTGAGCTTGGAAATCCTCGGAGAAGCCTCTTCCCTGGCAGAGGAGGGATGCAGTGGGCTGTAATGCAGGGCTGAGCCTGGTGGGAGGGAATGCTCGGTAGGACGGGGAGCTGGGGGTCTCACTGGGTGCTTATCCCCGTGGCTGGAGCGGCATCTCCTGATGGGATCATCTCTTGCCCTGTCCCCAGCCTATGAGCCATGGCTTACCACAGCTTCCTGCTGGAGCCCATCAGTTGCCATGCCTGGAACAAGGACCGAACCCGTAAGTACGGCTGGGGGACCTCACCCCAAATCCCCAGGGACAGCCCAAAGCAACGACTGTCCTGGCTGAACACCCCCACAGTGGGTGATACTGCTTGGATGGGACAGATCTGGGTCAGGGCTGGGTTTGGGGAAGCGGGTCCTGCCACAGACGGATTTTGAGGCTGCAACATCATGCGTCCCTCTGCATCCCCCTGGTCCAGGGGGATGAGCTAGCACAGCGAGTCCCAGCACAGTGTCCCTTACCGGAGAGGAGAACGGAATAGAGCTGGGTGATTCACGGCCGATGGCATTTCCCGGCCACGGCGCGGGGGATGTGGGAGAGAACAAAAAGGGCTTTCTCTGCTGCAGCCGGGCAGGCGGGGCAGGATGGGGCTGGAAGGGAGCTGACAGCCGCCCTATCCCATCCCACCATCCCCACAGGACCACATGCTGGGCTGTCAAGTCTGGGAGGTTTTCCCTTCCCTGTAGGAATAGTTTGCAGGAGCAGGGCCAGCTTTGGGGCAGCAAAAGGCCAGGACTGGGGGGGATCTTGGTGGGACCCCAACAAGCTGCACTGAGCCAGGAAGGAGCAGATGGATGCCAGCTGGTCCCGCTCCCCCTCCAACAGAGCCCATGACCCCAACTTTGCTCCACAGAAATCGCCCTCTGCCCCAATAACCACGAGGTCCACATCTACCGTAAGGATGGAGCCAAGTGGAGCAAAGTCCACGAGCTGAAGGAGCACAACGGGCAGGTGACAGGTAAGTCCCAGCTGATGGAAGGGACGGGGACACGGGGGGTGGGCTCTTGTTGAAATCCTTTGCAGAGCCCATCCTGCCTGGCTGCTGAAGAGGTCTGTGTGTCACCATGTTTGTGGATGGGACATGCAAAGCATTCAAAAACCTAGTAGGACCTACAGTGGGATGGGATGGGATGGAATGGGATGGGATGGGATGGGATGGGATGGGATGGGACGGGACGGTGTCAGGTGGGGTGGATGGATGTGAAGGGATAGGGACAGATGGAAAAGATGGCATGAGATGGTTTGGGATGGATGTGGGAGTAGGGTAAAGAGGGACTCTGTAGCAGAGACCACCCAGAACAGCTCTGGCCTCCAGCCCTGAGCGACCTGTCCCCATCCTCACGGCTCCCTGGGCCACCATCACCTCCCTCTGCCTTCCAGGCATTGACTGGGCCCCTGAGAGCAACCGGCTGGTGACGTGCGGGACTGATCGCAACGCCTATGTCTGGACCCTGAAGGGCAATGTCTGGAAACCCACACTGGTCATCCTGCGGATCAACCGGGCTGCCCGCTGCGTCAAGTGGTCCCCCAAGGAGAACAAGTTCGCTGTGGGCAGCGGCTCCCGGCTCATCTCCATCTGCTACTTCGAGCAGGAGAACGACTGGTGAGGCTCTGCCGTGGCCTCGCTGGATCTGTCCTGGGGGAGATGGAGAAGAGATGGGTGGGTGGGTG
>NW_009735182.1:2865-8915 GCF_000703405.1 Apaloderma vittatum | reverse complement strand
GCCAGCCTCAGCAGTTCTGTGATTCTGTGACCCTCCTGCCGAGTCGTGAGGGTCAGACTGGACTTCTGAAAATTCCTCATAGAGAGGAGACCAGGCACAGCTGGAGCCTGTCTGAGCTCCCAGCTGTGGAGGTTAGGTTCTGCCGCAGAATCAGATTATTTCAGCTTGAGCTGGGACCCTCTGAGAGGGACTCTGAGCAGAAATCCCTGGGCAATGATCCCCTCACAGGCTGAGTTCACCTCCCCTCACGCCATGAGTTGCTCCAGTATTGGGCTCTGGGGTCTTCTTGTCCCTCGTGGGATCCTTTCTGTGTGTCCAGACACAGAAACATCTGGCCGTTTTTTCCTTATCTCAGGGATGCAGTTTTCATTGATCTTATCCTGCTAATTAGCCCTGATTTCTGGGCCCTTCTTCAGCCTGAGCCCAGCAGTATTTGGGTAAAAGTCCACACTCTGGGGCCCAGGGCTTTGGTAAACCTGGCTGTTATGCTGAGCAGAGTCGCTCATGAGACAAAACAATTTCTGATTCATCATCATTTTAAGGGATCCCAGAATTAATTCCAGTATTCTACAGGTAAACTGTTTTAATCTACAACACTAAGTCCTTAAGTCCCTCAGCCTTCTAGATGTAGAAGGTGCCTCAGCTGCCCAAAAAGTCAGTCCTCTGTGTTGGTTTCTGTGTTTGGGAGAGCTCCACTGGAGGTGCAGTGGTGGAATGGGTCAGAAGTGTCTCTGCTTAACACCCAGAGACAGAGACCTCCTGCTCTTCCCGGAGCTCTGGCACAACATTTATGGTGAGCCGTGGTCTTGGGGGCCTCGTGCACATCAGGCTGTGGGACACGGGCAGTGCTCGCCCAAGGTCAGTGGGGCAGCAGGACCAGCGATGAAGGGATCTGCTGAAATAATTCCTGAGTGTGGTGAAGCTTCCTTAACCCCAGCTGTAGTGACGTGGGACTGATTTCCTCAGCCAGGCTTTGTGGTGAGCCATTCCCTGCCTCCCTGGCAATAGGAGAAGGCCGGGTCTTCGCTCCAAGCACATCAGGGAGGAGGAACACAGCATCCTCTGCTTGGTGTTTCTTTTCCCAGCCCAGGGCAGGAGCTTGGAACTGGATGATCTGTAAGGCCCCTTCCAACCCAAACCATCCGGTGATTCTCCGTGCCCCCAGTGGAGAGGCTTTAGGTTTTGCGTTTTTCCTTGTGTGGGTTTTTTAAGAAGCAAAGCAATGCTGATCTTAAAAACAGTTTTGATTTTTCAGCGATGTCTGAATCTCTTAGAGCAGTCAAGCCCTGTCTTTCTAAAGAGCATCGGAAGGGCCAGAGCGCTCTCTCCTGTTGCCGCAGAAATGGCAGACGTGGAGCAGGCCGGGGTTAACTCCCCGCTCGTGAGTGGGAACGTCTGTCCTGAGAAGATTCAGCGTGTTAAGGGGCTTCCTCAGAGCAGGCTCAGCCCAGACTGCCCACTTGGGTTTTTTTAAGCCCTTTCCTCTCTCCGTTTCTCTCGGCCTGTGTCTCCTGTTCCTGGAGCGTGCCAGACGTGTAGTTTTTATTGCAGCCTCCTGAATCTTTGTGGAGAGAAAGGTTTACCTGCAGTGATCCGCAGAAAGATGTTTCTGTTTTGAGCCAAGGCTCATGCTGGTTGGGGCTTTTCTGAGAGGGCAGGAAGCTTTTATTGGAATCCTGCAAGGTTTTATTTCATTTCCTCCCCAGCCATGAGCAGTGGTAACTGCTGCAGCCTCCCTCGCCGTGGGGAGTGATTCCTTCCAGCTGGTTTTCACCCTCATCCTGAGCCCTTGGCTTTCCCTGGAGCTCAACTCAGCCGTGTCTGATGATCCAGCCGACATGTGCTGGGAGGTCGACCCATCTCTCCCCTCCAACCTGAAGGTGTCCAAAAGGAAGCCATAAAGTTATTATTTTCATTGTAGAGACATGGTCTATCCAAGTGGTTTTATGTGGTTTTGTCTCTCTTAAAACATGTTCTCCGCCGAGACCTGGCTCGGGTGCTAAGGAAGTGTGTTGCTTGTGATCACATCTCCAAGACACCTCAGTGTCTTAACGTCTTTCACAAGAATGTGTTTCTGAGGAGCCAGTCGTGAAGTCTGGAGTTTATCAGTCCACTTCTTACAGGGTGGAGAGATAAAATTGGTTCCAGAGAGCGGGAGATGTTGGAAATGGCACAAAATCCTTCTGGAAGAAAGAGGGAGTAATGGTTTGCAGCCATCAGATATTTCAGATCACACAAGGGCATCGGTACTCCAGATGGAAATACTGACATTCATTGTTACAGGGTTTCTTTGAAAAATTTCCTAATGTGAACGTCCGGACCCTTGAGACCTAGCGAGGGGAGATGCTTTCGGAGGAGCTGTGGCTTCGTCAACCTTTGTTCAAAGCTGCTAAAAAGTAGCTTTGTGCACACAAGGAGAAATAAAGCTCCGGTCTTGTCCAGGAGGACGGTAACGGGGAGAAGGAAGAAAATAAACCTGTCGGTCAGGATACATTCTGACTCACCTCTTCAAACTTTGCAGCTGCTTCTTCTTGAGAGTCTCCTTCAGGTCCCACGTAAGTGTCGTTTCGTTTTAGAGCTCCGTGTCGGTTGTGGCTGGCTCCGAGGGGGCTGGGGTTCGGGGTGCTGCTGGGAGCTGTCAGTGACTTCTGCTCAGTTGTCTGGCTCACCGGGGCTCAGTTTGAGGGGAAAAAACCAGGATTTTAGGCTGGCGAAAGTTGTCTGCGAGGCAGAAATCTGAGAAGCCTCATGTGGTGTGAAAACCGAAAGAGGTACCAAGCGTTTGCAGTCGCGTGCCGGCAGGCGTCTGGGTTCTCGAGTAGTCAGAAAGAAACTTCTCCACCGTGGAAATTAAAAATGGGAGGAAAAGAAAGAAAAAAGAAATAAAAAGGCAGTTGAATGATCTCGCCATGTCCCTGTGCCTGGTTTTTGCTGGGGTCAGGGCTGGTGACTCGGGGGGCTCGACTGGGCTGCTGGAGCGGCACTGAGCCAGCACCCGCCACTGCTGGCGCGTCCGCCCGGGGAGCTGGGTGGCAGCACCTCCGTTACCTTTAACGGGCAGGATCCCACAGCGCTGCCTTCCCGGTTTCCCAGGGAACTCCAAAGGGATCGCTCTTTGTTACTGGGAGCGTTTGATGGAAAGATACCCATGAAGAAAAACCCCGTTAAAGCAGAGGTTACGTGGAACGGATTCGCAGTAGCTGGACCGGCCGTGGTGCGCAAGACACAGGCTTTTGTGGGAGAAAAGATTCAGTGAGTGCAGGCCTTTTGCTTTATGAGAAACCACCAGGATTCTCTTGTCGCTGTCCCATGGGATTTCCAAGAAGCGTCATTCTCACAGTCCTCTGGCGATATGTGGAGTTGTCTTTTTTTTTTCCTGCGATCCTAATCTGTGGGCTTGTATCTGACCTAATAAAACCATTTCTCAGCTTCGCTGTTGGTAGTTTTCTTCCTCTTCTTTCTGCAAACATCTTGCCTGCTGGCAACCCCATTGTCCGAAGAGGTTCGAAGCTTGGCACGCTGTCAACAAAACTTCAGTTCCCCTTTCCATCAAACGTGGTAGCGCTGTGAACCGACTTGGCCTCCATCCCGAGGTTCACCATAATCTTCCTCGGATAATAGGAAGTCCAAACAACCCCAGGAAATAATTCAGATGCGAGTGGTGCCTTTAGTGGAATAAAGAAGTGCCTAGAAGAGACATTAAGAACCTCAGCTTTAACTCTTTTCATAATTATGCACTCCGAAGGAGCTGGGGCTTTGTAGATAAAGAGATTACATGCATCTTATGAGGTCTGTATAGATGTGACAGTATCTCCCACCCACATTTTCTCACTTTTTGTTTTCCTGACAGTGCAGTTGCAACATTTAGTGGAAGAACACTGCAGAGCAGGCTGCCCTATAACCCTGAAGGTTCCTTCCAAGCTGGCACAGGTAAATTGAATCATTCTCCCTTAGGGATGCGCTTTTGGCAGAGCTTTTTGGCAAAAGCAGCGGCGCGGGGGAAAACTTAATTAGATTAAGATGCATTTTGGCAATGGTTGTGCTCTGAGCTGGGGTTGCCCTGGGATGCTTTTCCCAGCCCGGGGTTGCTTTTCCCAGCCCTGGGATGCTTTTCCCAGCCCTGGGTTGCTTTTCCCAGCCCTGGCTGTCTTGATTTTTTTAACAAAACCGAGGAAGATATCTTGGTGCAGAGCGATGCAGGGGGTTGCAGGGCCACTGATGCCGTTGCGTTTCGAGCCGGTGTCCTGCCTCTGACTCAACCCGGTGCTGGCAGAGAGGCAAGCTCCCAGCTTTTTGGTGCCAGAGTGTGGCGAGTACCGCGGTTCTGGGCTGGGCAGGATTCGGCCTCGCCTGTCGGGCAGCTTGGGCCCGAGCTGTGAGCACCAGGGGCTGTGACAGCGTATGTCGCTGCAGTTATGGGCATGATTTGCTTTTCAATGTCTTTGTCCTTTTTTCACATTCCTTGTTTACTTTTCTTACCATCCTCTATGAGGAAGTTGCACGTTTTAGTTGCCAGTCGTCAAAATTTCCTTCTCCCTGGTATACGTGTGGGGATTTTTTTTAGTGTTGTATGTTTGCCCTCCTGCGCTCTGGAAGAGATAATTTGGAGGCCACAACTCACTCCCTTCATGCTACTCATTATTTTCTAGTCCTCTCCTGTGACCTCTCTCCTTTTTCTTACTAATAAGGTCTAGTCTTTTAAATCCTTCTTTGTGTGATAGTTTTATTTTACAAAAGCTGAACTAGTTTATATCAACTCGGTCGATGTGATCTTCCTCATATCAAAGGTGTTTAACGGCTGCCGTCCCGTGTTCTCGTTGCGAGCTGAACTTAAATTGTGTCAAGTTCTGCGCTGCTCTGCTACGGCAGGTGGGGATGTTTGTTGCCGCTGTCTTTAATTTTAGATTTGGATGTTTTAAATGAATTAAATATGAACATGAATAATGCAAGCGGTAACCTAGCCTTTCTGCAATTAAAAGCAAACTTTTTCATTTTGTCTCTGTGCTTTCAGGTTTTGATATGCCGCAGCATTCGTACCGACTTTGCTGCCTTGTAGGAATGATGGGAAACTAGAGCCCATGACAGTTCAGTGGAGCCGTTGGCACTTTTGATATCTCGGTGAGTGGAAGTTGTTTGAAACTGTGGGAAAGGCACTTCATCTGCTACAAAAGGCAGCAAATCAGTTGGCCTTTTTAGATTTTAAGGTGGCAGCCTGCTGAAATGGATTTGGGCATCGCTCCGTCCTTTCAAGGGTATAAATTCTGGAAAAGAACAGCCCGTAAAACCATGGTCCGTGCTTGCAAGGTTATCCTGATAGCCACACGTGTGAGCAATAGAGCTTTTGAAAAAGGGGAGTTTTAAATCTGGTGTGTGACTTTGTACACAAGTGGCAGGTTCTGGAGCTGGGGGTGTCGCAGCTCGTGCTGGGCTGTGTGAATCTCAGACGCTTTGTTTGATGCGAAAGTGTCGCTGACCCAGCCGACAGGTTCTCAGCAGGTTCGTGCCTGGGGTCATCCAGGAAGATCTCGGGAAGATAGCCCATTTTTCCCCCTTGGATGCCAAACTGTAGCTTCTGCTACTTATTACTTGAAGATTTTATGAATCTTCAGCCTCTGAACAGTCCAAAGACCGCGTACCTCGGCACCGCGCTTCTCCCTGCCCGGCGGTGCCTGTCAGCGTGCCTGTGCTGCCGCTGGCTCCTTCGCTCTAGGCTGACTCTTCTTCGCTGGGGTGGCTCAGGCTGGCTAAAGCCTGTAGGGTGATTCTGCTCACCTTCCACTCGGCTGTCAGTGAAATAAAAGCACGGGGTGTTTCAGGTTGGAAGGAAATTTTGGAGGTTGTCTGGTCCAGCCCTGCACGCCGGGCTGCTCGGGGTGGTAGCCGATGATGACTGGAGTGTCTCCGAGGATGGAGGTTTTACAGCTTCTCTGGGCAACTCACTACAAGAAGGACCTTGAGGGGCTGGAGCAGGGCCAGAGAAAGGCAACGGAGCTGGGGAAGGGTCTGGAGAACAAGTCTGGTGAGGAGCAGCTGGGGGAGCTGGGGCTGTT
>NW_009735182.1:0-2668 GCF_000703405.1 Apaloderma vittatum | reverse complement strand
GGGGCAGGGGTGGAGTCCCCGTCCCTGAAGGGGTTTAAGAGTCGGGCAGACCCAGTGCTGGGGCCTGTGGCTTGTCAGCATTGGGTTAATGGTTGGACTCGATGATGTTAAAGGTCTGTTCCAATCTGGGCAATTCTGTCATTCTGTAACTAGAGAATGAAATTGCAGCCAGTGGGAATTACGAGTTCCCAAGCCTGGTGTCAGCAGAGCCCACCTCCTGTCAGTTCCAGGAGGGCTGGGGGACACGAGCTGTGTCTCGGGGCAGGGCAGGGACCGGTCCCTGTCCCTGGGATGTAGCGAGGCCGATGGCTCACGTCTGCACGGGTTCGGCCCTGGCTCTTCGCTGTGCATTACACGGCCCTGAAGCACCCTCTTATTTTCTTAGTGCTTTTTCACCTTTGGGTCATCTTTTGCAGGGTGAAACGGCACGTTGCTGCTGCCCTGTGGCATGAGAAGGTGTGGGAGTGCTGGGGGGCACGAAGCCGTGGTGGAGGACCAGGAAGGGTGGAGGAATGAGGTTGGAGGCATGTTTGGGAACATGCTGGCCCCGGGCTGGCAGCCACGTGGCTCTCAGTGGAGCGGGACCCCCGTGCAGCCCAAATCTTCTCCTTTGGGGAAGAGTCACCTTTTTTTTTTATTCTTTATTTTACTAGAAGCAACATTTACAATGTCTTATTCTCTTCCACGATGTGAGATCTTGCTGGGATCCAGCTGCAGTGTTGGCTGAGGGACAGCAGCAGCTGTCTGGGTGCTTCGCAAGCGGCCACCGTCACTCCTGTTGCGCCCGTGCGGGGTCGGAGGGGGCAGCTGTGTCACCCTTCCTTCCTCCCGAGCCTGCCACAGACTGGATCTGAGCATCTCGTACACCGTCACGAACTTTTTCTCCAAATACTTGTGCAGGGCAGGGTTACGCCTCGCTGCCAGGTGGGGCTCTGCAGAGCTCGGGCTGAAGCTGCTTCTCGAAAGCCGCCCGTCCCGCACCGGACGCGGGAGATTCCTGATCAGTGCCGAGGGGCTGCAGAACATCCCGTGTGCGGGGACCGAGCAGGCGGCAGAGGGGCAGAACACTCGCCTGGTGCCTTTGTGTAACACCTTTCTCCCTGGGTTTTATGGCTCGGGGACTTTTCCTGCTGTGACTGCTGGCTTTTAATAAAAATGACTGAAGAAAAATTATGAAAAGAAGCATTAAAAGTTGTAAATAAGCATTCGTTTGTAGATTACCTTCTGCTATTGAAAGGAAAAGCAACTTTGCTCCTTTCACAAACAAACGTGCCGTTTAGGAGAGAGGCAATAAGAGACTACAGTGTGCCTTTTGATTTGGATTAAAAAACAACCTCTTTTTTTTTTTTTCCTTTAGCATTTAATATTCTTTTAGTATTTTCCTTCTCGGAGTACTGCTCGGTGTCGCAAGCACTGCGTGTAAAGGCTGCAGTTTGTAGCGCTTTTACAGCAAATTAAACTGTTTGTTTCTCTTAGGTTTGGAGAAAGGCTGGGTTTCAAAATCCAAACTTCTCGCCAAGCTGGATCTGTATATAATCCTTTAAGCAGAAACTCGGCGTCGCCTCCTGAGACAGCTTCCTCTTCCCTCCTCCGGCCTGACTGCCCCGCTGTGAACAAAATGGAGTTATATTGACACAATTAATCTTTCATTAGTTAGTGTAATATCAAACCACGCTTTTACCAGCTTTCCTAAGGGCTCCTTTAGGGCTCAGCCGTTCGTTTGGTTATTTTCTGCCAGGGCTTGGCGAGGCTCGGTGCGAGCAGGACGTGTCGCCCCGCGAGACCGGCTGTGCGGCAGCGCTGCTCTCCTGGCCGCGGCCAGCTCTGCTTTCTGCTTGCTTATAACGAGACTGCAAATTCTTTTTCTTGTTGGGAACGGGCCAGCCAGTTTTCCTCCACCCAGGGGGGGAGAAAAAAAAACCAACGCAGCGCAACTTGGACACTCATTGCAGTCTTAATAGCGAAAATATTTCCTGGGTCATTGTCCAATTTCTCATCGTTGTTACCCAGAACTGCTGCGAACGACTGGAATTGCAAGCGGCGAGCTGGGGATTGTGGCGCTGCTTTGCCAGAGTTAATGTTATGTTTCCATGTGTTTTCTTTCATAAATTTCAGCTCTGCCTCCCTTTGTTAGCGAGCAAGAGGAGCCCCCTCGTCTGTGCACACGCTCGGGACCCGCTGCGGAGTTCGCACGGAGACTGGCATATGCTCCTCTTGCTTATTTATGCCGCTCCCACTGCCATAAATTTGAAATTGTCCACGTATTGGAGAAAGACGTGTGGTTTCAGGGGCGTTGAAATGAATTGTCTGCGTTCGGTAGGAGATGCGCTGTGCAACCCAGAGTGAAAGAGCATCCGCTTCTCCCCGCTGGGTGATCAGTTAAATGGTGCAGATGACTGTGTGCTCCAGAATGTTGTTTTTATTCTCCTCGTGTTTATTTCTTTTGTCCTAGACATCTTCAGTTACCTAGAAGCAAGCCGGTCCCAGGATAAGGACGGCAGCGGGTGATATAATGCGGAAACCAGGCCCTCAGAAAGGTGAGCGGTGACGCGTGGCACGGCCAGAAGCCTCGTGTGGAGCGAAGGGCCGAGCGCGACGGGGCGGGAGCGTGGGGGCCGTGTGCTTGCAAACTCGGAACGGAGCTGCCTGTTTTTTCGGGCAGCGTGCA
>NW_009735181.1:0-229 GCF_000703405.1 Apaloderma vittatum | reverse complement strand
GGGTACAGCAGCTGGTCGTGCAGCATCAGACCACCCCAGAAATGAGGTTGGGCCTTACATGCTCCGCTGTGTGGCCTCAGAAGACCTCTTCTCCTGAGACATCTCCTCCAAATGTCCCCATCCTCAGCTGCTGGGTGCTCTGGGTTGTTTATACCTGTGCAAGGGGAGAGCTGCCATCGTGTGTCCCCTCTGACTCCATCCCTGTCTCCCGTCCCTGCAGGAGGTGACA
>NW_009735180.1:0-226 GCF_000703405.1 Apaloderma vittatum | reverse complement strand
GTCCGGGAGAGGGTGAGTCTTGGGGGACACACAAAAAGTCCTCGGAGGAGGGGAAATGCCCACAGAGACCTCGCAGAGCCCCAAAACCCTGCCCTTGCCCCTTCTCCCTCCTTCCCGGGTTGCCGGGTGGTTCCTCAGCCCCGTCTCCCCACGGATGTGTGCTGGGGGTCCCCACATCCAGAGGGTCCCTGGATGGGGGCTGTGGGGCTCACGCCAACGCAGGGGG
>NW_009735179.1:0-14933 GCF_000703405.1 Apaloderma vittatum | reverse complement strand
CGAGGCTTGTCCCCGTTTCCTAAGAGGAAAGGTCACCCTTGCCCATCCCCGATAAAATCACAAGGCTTTTTTTTTTTCATTCTGGCAGGTCGGCACCGGTCACAACCCCTTCGTAGCTCTGTGGCCTTTGGTGTACACACCAAAAGCACCACAGGACAGAGAGCGGAAAAACAGGACGGGAAGATGGAAGTCGGATGAGAGACCATCACTTGCACGCTCCAGCGTTTTAACAGCAGCTCCAGCACACCCTTCAACTCACCCCAGATTTCCGTAGCGCCAGAGATGCCTGAAGAGCATCACATCACACACAGGCCAGCCTTGGCACTCACCACCTGAAGAGTGTCCAGACGCCTGCCGGCTGGCCCTGCACAACCACATTAAAAGTATAGAAATACTGAAGAAAGTAATGGATCTATGTAAGATAGGGCTGAAAGAAACCTTGAAACACCATCCCCCCAAGAAGGACAAGAGCAATGTTATTAAAAAGAAGGAAAGATTAAAACTTCAATGCGTATAAACTGGATAAACGAGGAATAACCAAGTTTGAGAGGAAGAAGGTAAGATAATGCTATGTAGGTATTCCAGGCATAAACACCTTAGAGGAAAAAATCTTATTAATGCTGAGCATGGGGATTTAAGAAAGGGCAATGGAAAGAAACTCTGAAAGAGAAATCTGTTAAATAAGGAGACTTTGGACACACTGGATGTGTTATAGGACACATTTCTTGACTTTTTGAAAAAGCTCAGCTTTTTTGTGCCGAGGAGATGGTCAGCAGTTCAGGGATACCCACTGTGCTGCCTTTGTCTCTAGTGTTTTAGTTCCTCATCTGCAAAATGCAGATGGCCACATTTCCTTTCTTTTCCTTTTGGTGTGACCACCTTACACTGCTAGATTTTCACTAAACATTTTTCATCCTCTGAAATAATTACATCTTGGCTAGAGCTGTAACGCCGCCAAGGTACAAGTACCAAATTCTTAAAATGCAGCTTGGGCTCCAAACAACAACAATTTTGCTAAGTAATTTTTCCCACCCCATTTCAAAAGCTGTTTCTGGAGGTAGGCGGCTAGGTCAGATGCTTGGAGACATCAAAAACATCGTAGTTTTTTCTAATCCTCTTGCTGGACGTTAATATTTCCTTTGTAGGAAGGTGTAATTCCATGCAGACTAGTTCAGCTGATCTGCACACTCAAGCGTCCGTGCGTTGCCATCCGCCTTCCTTGGCTTGTCGGCTCCTGAGAAAGTGGTACCAAACCTCGCAGTGTCAGACACAGTAGTAGCACTGGCATGGCGCCGTACCAAGTGATGGCTGATACCTCCTTATCTTGCCAGCATGAGAAGCAAAATAGTGCACCATCATTTCTGAGCTCGAAACGTGACTGATTGTGTAACGTGTGGAATCTGTTCCGAACAGGTTTTGAATTCTGCTTGTTTAATTGGCATGCACTTATGCACAAGGGCATCCCTGAGTAATTAAAAATATATAGCCTCTCTGTGTTTGATGTTCTGTCACTGGCGGAGTCTGAGCCAACACAGAAATCACAAGTTAAAAAGCAAATATATTGCCAAAGCTGTCCTTAGTTGAGAAAGCTGATTTAAACAAGGAAGTAAACATAAAAACCATCTTAGTTTTCAGATGTCTTATTAGTAAGCAGTTGGGAAGAAGGAAATCGATCTTTGCCAAGTGAAGAAAGATAACAGTGACCGAAAAATCATTTTAATTTCCACCTTGTAAGCTGATATTAAATTAAACAGGAATACTAATACATGTAGCTTTTGGTTTTATCTTTCTCGATTTCCTTTGAAAATGTGCTGCAGCAAATGCACGTTTCCAAGGAAGTACACACACGGAAGACGGGTGAGAAGACCCACGGTCAGGAGCTAGTGCAGGCAGCTTTCAGTGTCCAAACTAAATCCCACACTAATGTACTGCTGCAGCAAATGCACGTTTCCAAGGAAGTACGCACACGGAAGACGGGTGAGAAGACCCACAGTCACGAGCTAGTGCAGGCAGCTTTCAGTGTCCGAACTAAATCCCACACTAATGTACCGAATGCTTATGTGACAGAGATATCACAGGGACACTGGGCTGTTTCTCCTTAAATCCGCAGGCAGCCTTAGCCAGTATGAAGTTATCACCGATCCTCGTTCCCTCTCCAGTCCTCCTACCAGGGTGTTCATTCAGAGCCACTAGAACCTATTGGAAAGGCAGGGTCAGTTTTGTAATCCCAGGCTCAGACAGTTTATGTCACCACATATTCCACGAACGGGGACAAATCCTGCCAACACACAGCACGTCCCTGATCTGAGAGCGTATCCGAAGCCATCGAATTCCCAGGAGTGGGCTGTAATGTTCGGGAAGGGAATAACCAGGGGTCTGTGGTAGTGGATGAGGCTTGTGCTGATGAGAATTGGATGCTTGGAGGAGTCGTAACTATTAATCTCTCACCGTAAACCTGAGATCGGCAGCAATGCGAACTCAACCTATTTACTTCTTTCAGTGGAGACAGGGACAGGTCGGGCAGAAGACTGATGAGTTCAGGTTGAAATAAATAACATTTTAATTCAGTTTCAAATTAAAACATCCAGCCAGCATAATCCCTTTCCTTTTTTAGGGCAGTTGCCTTTGCATATAATTTCAGGAGTGTCAGTGAAAGGCTTGTGATTTACACTGGTGTTAGCTGGAGGCGATTCTGGTCCAGAGAGTCAAACACAGACTGATAATTTCTAAATATGATCTTTAATTTCATGCTCACTTTTCAATGGTTCCATGGGAATTTTAGACCAAAAAAAAAAGAAACAAGAATGTAAGGAGCTCTATGCTGGTTTATTAGAACAATTTTGAGACTTACAAAACAATTCCTTGGAGAACGAGTGTCAGAAGCATGCATAAGATGACTAGTGAATGCACATGGCCAACTGTTCCTGGAGTGTGTCTGCACTGAAGAGGGCCACACATGTTAGAAATACTAAAGGCAATTGTCAACAAGCCAGCTTGAGTACGGCAATTTATTTGGCAGTGCTGCACAGTGCATGTTAATTTAGCCCAGCTTTCAGTCTATTGTCTTAAAAATAGATAAACTCATTATTTTTTTCTGTAGAACTTTTATAACTGACTTCAACAAAACCAGAATTTTAGCTAATTACAGGAAAGTACAATGAAATCAGTGAAAATTTGAGTCTAATCTGATAAAAGAGTACTTGACAATGAACAGACTTATAGTAAAGTACATTGTTTAAGGGACCAATGATATGTTTCAGAGCCTTCCACCTCTACAGCATTTTTAAAACATTTTCAAACTAGAAGTGACCACAAGTTGATCAAACAACTTCCTGGCAACTGGCGCTGTAGCTTTAGTGATTTTCTGAGTGGATGTATGTCTGCATCGTAAAAACACTGATGGAAGTAGCACTAGTTAGATTGGACAAATCCATAGATTGCATGTCAGGCCTGAAATACTGCTTTTTAGGCCAAAATGTGCTGCTGCTGAGACAGTATCTGTTCTGTGAATTAGAAGAGAGTTATCATTCATCACATGTTTCATGATGATGGGCACAGCACAAAAGCCTGGGCAGACATGAAGACGCAGCATGAAGAGCAATCAAACAAAGAAAACAAGTCTCCCTCTCAAAAGAGGGAGTCAGAAAACAAGCTCTGAGTTATCAATGATGCTAACTAATGGTTCTCCCTCTGGTCAGCTATTTGGATGACCCAAAGTCATGAGAAAACTCAAAATATAAGAGTTCATAATCCATCTGCATTATTCAGAAGATGCATCTTAATGTAAGAGGGTGTAAAACTCTACAGTTTGGAAAGAGGCACAGGAAGGAGATGTATCAAGTAATGGTCATTTGTGGAGGGAAAAAAAAAGGCTTACTGGGCACAGTAACAGATTAAAGGAGTTCTTGGCACAACACAGCTTTGAAAAAAAAAGATGTTCTTTAGAATACTCAGGAGTAGAAATGCAGGAAGGAGACAGAAGTTACATATTGTCATGCTGCATCACGTCAGTAATACCCTCCTGGGGTACTGGAGTTCCACTTTCCAGGTTAGAGTGTTTAGGAAAAGAAAGGCAAGAAAAAGCGACTAAAATGACTCCAGGCTGTAAGAATGGATCTTTATCAAATCAAAGGCTCAAACTGGGACAGAAAATCAGGTAGCTCTGCCTTCCCTGGCTCTCTTGAAGCTGCGGACACAAGCCCTCCTACCTTTCCATGGGAGATGACAGAAGATGGCCAGCTCTGCCTTTGGGTTTACTCAGAGGTTCTCCCAGCATCATTTAGGGCATCTGGTTTATGGCACTTTCACAGGTGGGGCAGTATTTGTGATATTTCCTCACACATTTACTGCTGCGGCTGCCCTTATGCTGCTTCTGATCCAAACCTGACACCTTGTCTCAGAAAAAGAGTAGTGCAGGAACTGGCATGGCCTGGCCATAGGGACCTCTTTTGCCCAGCCAGAATTTCCTCCTGTACCTAGCTGAGGTTGTGGTTGATGCCAGCTGGATTTATTCCTGATGTCACTGGCTGCCAGAGCATCTCATGGCATTACTAGAGAGCAAATTATAAGGCTCTGTGGTTACACAGAGGGGTTGAGACTCAGGAAAGTTGTCTCACTCCTGCATGTAGTATTGATTCACTATCTGAGCTGAGTGATTTACTGAATTCTTCCGTCCAGGAGGAGTAGAAAGTGGATCGCATAGCTGTATTGTTGTGAATGCAACTTTGCTAAATACTGCATGTTCTTGAATATCAGCCCTTCTCAGATATCAGCCACTTGTTATTGGAGTTCAGGGAGGAGGAATATGTGGTTTGACAGATATGCTTCCCTGACAAGAAGAGTCAAGCTGTTTAGAGAATGAAGGTACTCTTCAAATTGCCACCTGCGCAAACCCCAGCTGCATTTTTGTTCTTCAATTTTAGCTGTAGGAATTTCAAAACATAGAATAAGCTCAGCAAGGAAGTTAAGGAAAAGGAGGGGCAAAGGAGGTATCTCTGACCTGATTGTCCATCAGTGCTTTTGATACTTGTCTTTTGGATCAGAGGACAGAGGAGAGCTTAGGTAAGGCACATGTCCATCCAAAGAGAAGTTGATATGGCTTAGTTATGTTTCCATCAGATTTCAAAAGAGAATTATTTTCATACCTTCTCCTTCCTACCTGGTACAATAGCGGAGAAGTCTATAAATAAAAATTTCTCTGTTTGATTCTTTTCAGAGACTGCTAATCGGTCTTTCGTTCCTTAGTGCAGGAAGGGAGAACCAGAGGTGAGCTATTTGCAAAATATCTAGGATTTACCCAACATCACACTGAGGAGCTCAGTGGAAGAGCTGGAAGCTGGAAGGGGCAAAGCTTTCTTTTCTTGCTTGCACCTTTAGAGAGCCACTTCTGAGGTACAGATTTGGATGTTGGACATCAAAACAGAATCCATTCAACTTAAAATGATTTTCTCTAGCCAGCGGCCACACAACAGGACTTCAGGACTAATAGCTCCACTCACCCGTACCATTAGATAAACAGTTTTGCTGTGATGGAGATTGGCTCCAACAATCAAGCTGTCAGTTAAAGAGCAGAAAGATGTCCTGAAAAAAAATGATAGCTCATGTGCAATGTGAAGGAGATCAATATGACCAACAGAAGGCTCTATTTTGGGTCTATTTAAAATGAAGAGAGATGTATTCTGCAGGGACTGAATGAGCTCTGACTTTCATCTATCTTCTGCTAGTAGTAAAGAGAGGGTAGACATTGTCACTGTGAAATGCTGTTACCCTTTAATTGCATTCATATTTGCCTCTATAGATTTCTTCCATTTGTAAGAATCGAATGTTTATCTTTGACTTGCTCCTCAGTTTCTGTGCTGTAAGAAGTCAAACAAACTGGCTAAGGGAAATGAATTCCAGGCTCACTCAAGGAGCAGATAAATACCTTTGGTCTTGCTGGGTGCTGGTGGTACACTGTACTTTCCGCTCTGTGTGGCAGAGTGGTGTTGGTGTTCCCTCATCAGGGCCCCTGTTGTTTTGAGCATTTTGCTAAGAAATAGTGAAAGGCAGGCTGTGTTAGAAGTCTAGTCGGAGGAAAGCCGAAATGTGTGTGCAACAAATAAGGCATCAGGGAAAGTAGGTCAGGGCTGGTCATGACAAAACCACTTGTTTAAACAAATGTAGAGGATTATCAGGTTTTGAGCAGATCAGTCCTGAGTGAAGTGTGTAACTCAGCTGGGAAGCTGTGTTTATCATGGCCTCTAGGGTCCTCACAAGGCACCTACATTTAATAGCAGATGCAGAGCCATTGTCAGGATGAGGTCCTACTGAAGCTTAAGAAGAGGAAACTACTACTAAATAGGAGACTCAATTTAGTGAGAGCAAATGAAAGTTTGGGTTTAAAGAAGTATAGGGAATTCAGCTAATTGAACTTATTCCCACATAATTACTAGCAGAAATTTCTAACGTGCTATAATCTATTATGAGAGTCGGAGAAAATATTTTTGATGATATATAGAAGCCCTTCAGATTCCAGTTTGACCCACGTATAGCACTCAGAATGCTTGCTCTGTCTTTAAGGATTTTGTTATTATTCCTCTTCATTGCTATAGGCTGCACTGTGCTGCAGTAGGGGTGTGTTTTCTGATATAGATATTTAAAAAGAAACCATACTGGGATACAAGCACTGAGCACTTTTCCAAAATGATAGACAGAGAAGTCAAGAGAAGTGTATTTATGTTCTCTTCAAAGCACCATGTCCGAATCATGTGAATGAAAGAAAGAGAGTGGTGCAGCAGGATCAGTAACAGATCGGGATTTTGGCTGTGTGAGTGCTATTATTTTTCTTACCAAGATCATGCTATTTTTCTTCTGAGCCCTGAGCACCTGCACTGGCTGTCTTCTCAGGCTCTCCCTTTCCAAGAGATGTCTTAGCTCTGGGCACTTGAGTCAGATGCAAGCTGAGGAGATAGAGCCAGAAGGTTCACGTGCCTGCAGCCTCCTGAGAAGCAGAATCCTGCCATTTCCTCTCCAGTGTTTTGTGAATCACAAGCGTTTTGCTGCACACCAGAGCTTGTCACCCACATTTTGACAAAGCTAGTCACAATAGCTTGACACTTTTAATTAAGCTTTATGGAAATCTCAGCAGTTAAGATCGATTTTCTGTCTTTTAACCACACTGTACTTTAGCAAAATACTGAATCATGGATAAGAGAACATTCTTGCCCATTCGGAGGCATGGACATTGGCAAGCTGGAGGGAATTAGGGAAGCACATAGTGGGTAGTTGAGACTTTTCTGTTAAATAAATTCTGAATGAAGAACACTCCTCCCTGAAAAAACAAGCTCTTAATGGAGATATTTCATATTCGGAGAGAACTTTTTTTTACATTGAGAAAATTGGCATGATACATTTGTGATGCCTGGCTAGATGAATCTTACCAGCTGCGTTCTCTGCCTGCAAGACTTTATCAGAGGCTCTCCATGTGGCACCAAGTGCTTCAGCTCTCTACCATCCTGACCCTTCAGCTTACTTCTCTCTGGAACCTAGGCAAGCTGGGTAAGACTGCCATAACCTTCATTCTCTCTCTCTTGAAGCTTAAATCAGACCTACGCTCATGTCTTTGTGTCATGTCACCTCGAGGTCTACTTCAGTGGGCAGAGCTAGGATGCACCAGACTCAGGTTTATTTTCCTGCTCTGCCACAGGCTCCCTGCATAGAACTAAAGAAGTCACTCAGCCTGAGGATGTAAAACCGGGATATATTAACTCCCTCTGTTACAGTTAAGGGTCTCAGGATAAGTACAATAGAGGCCATGAGTAGTGATATAAGACAGCTAATGCAGCATATCAATACCATAGATATATATTATCATCTGAAAGAGGAACAGATTCACAGGGAACTTGAAAACTGCGTACGCATGCTGTAGTCATTAAGGCCATTCTGAAGGCAGGTGAGGGGAAGTTAAAAATAAGACGTGCTCCTGAAGCTGTGGCTTATTCTGCATATTCATCTCAAACAGGTTGTAGCAGCTACAGCTGCAGCCATTGAAACCAGTGCGTGCTGCCCGTGTGACCAGTCCTGGTCCATGGTGTCAACATCAAGGAAAAAAGGTCAAATTCTGACCTGTGGCACCTTTCTTATGTCAGCAGCAAGTTTGGGATAGTTCCTGTGGGAAAAATCAAAAGCTTAAAAGATCATCCTGATCACAAAAAAAATCGCTGAGGAAATGGGGGAGGTTAGCTCAGGAAATGGGGGGCCGGTTAGCTCAGTGGTTTGAGCGCAGTGCTGACAACAATGACCAACATCAAGGTCGCGGGTTCGATTCCTGCTCAGTCCCCATGTGTTGCCAGGTCTAGTCAAGAGGTGGGGTCCCTGCCCAAAACAGGGAGGTTGGACGAGATGATCTCTAAGGTCCCTTCCAGCCTAGGCCATTCTATGATTCTATGAATATGAAAGTGAAGGAGAACCTTCAGTGTTGGGGAGAGTCACGCATATATTGCAGCAGTCCGTACTAGTAGGAGAAGCTTTCTTTTTTTGTTAGTGAAGCAAATTTCAAATACTGTGTAAAATTAAAGCCCGTCAAATAACGAGGCCAACTGATTTCAATACAGAAACGAAGTTGCTGGTTCTCATGTCTCACAGACATTGTGTATTATATATTTTTGCACAGCATGCTAAATGGTGTTTACTCTGGGTGCAAAAGACTACAGGTTTTAAAGTCTGAAAATGGAACAGACTTTCAGACTGCTCAATTCTCTGCAAAATCTGGAACTCACCAGAGGACATTCAAACACAAAATAAAAACCACCTTACAGTATTATACCCCAGTGGTCATGAAATCATATTTTTGTATCAAGGATAAATCTAGGAGACAGGCTCTGCATTATGGAAATGGTCAATTACAAAATTGTCATGTTTACTTTCATAAAAGATAAAACTAGCAGGGTTTAATCACATTTGAACTGATTAAATTAAGTCAATAATTTCTCTTATTAAGGTGTAGAGTCTAACAGGAACCAGTTCAGACTCTTTCTTTCCATATATATCTGGACAATCTCTGCTAATTTCTGTTAATTCTAATAATTGCCTGTATAACATTGTTTTCCTCTTTCCCATCTTGCCAAGCACAGCCGTTTATTTGGCAAAAATATTGACGTTTCTGAGTTACTCCACATAATGGACAATTGGTGTAGGAGCCAATAGCCTTGAAAATGTGTAGCCATCATTCTGTCCTTTGCTTGTACAGTACTTTACACAGCGTTATCTTTGCCCTTCTCCTTGTGTAGAAATTGGGAGAGCTACCCCAAAACTTTGTAAGAATACATGCAGTAAGTACAAAATCAAAACGAGTAGAAACTGGAAAGGGAAAGTGGCAGAAAATCAGGTTACAAACATTTTGCCATTTCTATTTGTATGAAGTCTTCATGCCTGCATGGCCAGTTTTTCAGCTCAATCCTGCACGGTTAATGTCAGTGGACTTTTATCATTCATGGAAGCAAGGTCAAGCACTTGCTGGAATTTTCTGATTTTTATGCATTGATTTTAAATTCTTTATCTGATTTGCTTCTCTGTTTCCATAACAATTTCTCTGTCGTTCTGGTTATTTACGTTGACCCCAGTGATGCAGCATTCAGCTACCTCCAAAGTTTGCAGCTTGATCTTGCTAATGTGTTAAGCTAAGGAAAACCTAGTTGCACAGGATGGATGCTGAGTAGTAGTTGTTTGGAAAGCATGCAATAAACTCTCTACTTGGATACAAATTAATTCTAACAAGAGGAAAGAGCTGTCGGCAGGAAAAAATACCTGCATAGTACAGTGCTAATAATTCATAAAGGTGCCTGCTCGGTCTTTTTTTTCATTCATTTCTTCTTGTCTGAGAGCTCCACCTAATGGGACCCAAAGGAAGGTATCAACCTCCTAGATTTGTCATTAAAATCCCTCTTTCTATTTCTATGCTGGTGTTTGTGTGTCTTCTGGAGGGAGGGTGTGGGAAGAGGTGCATCCTTCGGCTTTTGGAGTAAAGGACAATGAGTGAGCAGGAATTGTATATTATATTGTCTTCAATTTCAATAACTCAGAGTTTGAACATACTGCAACTTCCATAAAGGCAAATTTAATATAGATAAACTAAATGTCTCCCAATTTCTGCACTCAGTTTGCTTAGCTGCAAGATCTATTATCTGGCACAGACAGGACTTCTTACCTGTGCAAATCACTACTGCATATCACTGCAGCACTTTTCCTGGGTACAAAATACAGCTGGCAAGATCAGGATCCATATCTGCAGAGAGAATAAATTAGACCATAGGACTACTCTTGTTTACACAAACTAATGGGAGAAAGGTACTATCACCATTCTAAGGACGTCAGTGACAAAACATTCCCAAACATAAAATTTCCACAGTCAGTGTTGTTACCTGTAAGCATTCAGAAATATTGAATAAGTGTCCCTTCCCCTGTCAAAGTAATGTATGGTCATAAAAATCACACACCTGTCTTTGACCATTTTTTGATTCCAGTTTTTCAGTTTTTTATTTTTGCTGAAATTTTATTTTTGCTAATGTTTTCAAGCTTTTCTTTGCAAGAAGGAGGGGTAGAAATTCCCCCTTTTTGCAGTGAAAGCTGAGATCCTCACAGTAATCAAGACCCAAGGAACATGATGTAGAACACCATTAGATTGCAACATGTAACAAACAAGGCAGTTGTGTGTAATGCTTTTATCATCATACTCATGTTACTGATGAAGTAGTATTTTGCCTCGGTACAGAGAGCTAAATCAAAGAGAAGATGTAAGAGAGCCATCAAGAAAAGCAAAGCAACACAAATCTTTGAAAATGCAATGAGGATGCTGTTTGTTGGGGAATATACCCTTCCCAATACCTGTCAGACTAAGAAAAATTTACTCTTCAAAGCCTAAATATAAGCCAAAGGAAAATGCTAGTCCAGAAAGAGAGGCTGTGGGTGCTGACAGGTGTCTAAGGAAAAAGAAAAGAAATGCTATCAGCAGGCAGGCAGTTTCTCCTGGTGTAGAGAGAGAGCAGCTGAGTCAGATGCTCTGCATTCGAGGTTCAAATGAACGGCTGGAGATCAGTTAAAGGGAGATATATCTAGACACTGTTGCTGTTTTAAATACCGTATAGGTACTCCAGAACTCATACAGTGGTAGTGTTATTGTATTGCTGTTGTTACAAATATTATATTAGAAGCCCTGGTAAACTGCCTCAATTCAACAAGAAAACAAGCACTCTGATATAATCTCTGCACAGCCTGGTAAAAAACATGAGGAGACCACAGCAGGGAAAATTCAACTTCTGAATGAAATGACTCAATTCTGGGGATGTATGAGAGGGATCGAAGTGCAGAAAACGTTAAACCTACATACTTGCCCAAAGTAATATATCCTAGTGACACTGCTGGAGGCAGGATAGAATCATCAAGGTTGGAAAGGACCTTTAAGATCATCAAGTCCAACCTACAGCCCTACACCACCATAACACTAAACCATCTCCTGAAGTACCACATCCACCGTTTTTTAAACACATCCTGGGATGGTGACTCCACCACCTCTCTGGCAACCCATTCCAATGCTTCATCACCCTTTTGGTGAAGAAGTTTTCCCTAATATCCAATCTAAACTTCCCCTGGCACAACTTGACCCAGTTCCCTCTTGTCCTATCACTATTCACTAGGGAGAAGAGGCCAACACCCATCTCACTACAGCTGCCTTTCAGGGAGTTGTAGAGAGCAATACGGTCTCCCCTCAGCCTCCTCTTCTCCCAACTAAACAGCCTCAGCTCACTAAGCCTCTCTTCATAAGGCTAATAAACTGGCTGGATACTGGCTGGAGGAAGCATTCGGGTGATCCCGTATGGTGTTGGATAGGTGGATAAGTGAGGCTTTGATCTGAAGGTATTCCTTATGTGTCTGTCTAAATTTGTACTGCTCTGGGAAACTCAAAAATGAGACAGACAGCCATGCTTGCACTTTTAACATGGTGAAAAAAAACCTTGGGGGTGGAAGTCTCCCAGAACTCCACCATTCACTATTGCTTCTTCCCTCAGGCTGGGGCTGGGAGGGACTGCCTGGCTCAGCCTTCCCAGACCAAAAAACTGTGAGGAAACAAAAGGCTACAAGGGCTCTGAGCTTTCTGCTTGATAAAGAGGTGTCGCTGATCCCTAGAAATGAGTAAGCTGACACCTTCTTCTTCTAGCAATAGACAAATTTTGAAGAATCCTGCACCACCTGTGCAGCATAACCAAACAAGCTTAGAAGTGGTTTTGCATTCCATTTATCTGGTAGGACTCTTGGTGACTGATGCCATGAATACTCCTCATTTCAGCTCTGTAACTCCCGTCACCCAGGTATCTTGTTATTCAGCCCAGAAGTGTTACTGAGTAAGACAGTGGCCTGAGTGATATATATTGCAGACATAAATATAAAGCTGATCATGTGTTAGCATTTAAATTAGAGATTTTAAAACTTTACACAAGTAAACATTTCTGAATAATGATAAATTTTTAATTCTTTAAGTATTCCACATTACGTCTAAAAAGGGATGGTTATTGGCCTAAACAGACTGACAGTGTTTCATGAGGAAATTGATGGTTAAACTGCAAAGTAATTGCATAACATCTACATAACGTCTTGTGTCCCACTTGTGGTACAACCTGATTTGTATAGTGGGCACTTAAGAGACATATCACAAATGCTAGTATTTCACTCAACATTATTTACTAGATTAAATGAAAACTGAAACATGCTATGGAAAATACAGTGGTTTTTTTAAATAAAACTTTGATTGTGTTAATGCAGCTACAATACATCTTGGACTGTGATGTTCTCATTTCTGGATAACTTTATTCCTTCTATAGAGGAACAATGACTGGGCTTCACCTCATTAGCTTTAGGTGTCTTTAGTATTGTGATCATGTCTGAAGCACATCTGAACTCTGTTTGCAATTAATGGAAGAAAATCATTTTCAGAGAGCAACTTGAGTATGAGGTGAGTCACTTGGTAGAAGTATCTGTTTCAGTAAATGATAAATGGAGTCTGGACAGCTATTCAGATGAATATGTCCACCCATGGTCTGATGAATCATGGTCCTGATGCCTATGCTAAGCTGCCATATACAATTAGAAGAACAGCATGACCATGGTGGGTGACTTCCAACGGGGCATAACTGAGAAGCCAAGGGATCAAGCAGTCTCTTTTTGGGAGGAAAAAAGCTACAAGAAGTCTGGCCAGAAGGGATGGTGAGTAAAATTTGCTAAGACTTACTTCTCAGTTGTTCCTTCTCCCAGCCACATGAATCCTACCGTCAGTGGTAGCTGGTCCATGAAGGATCAGGGTCAGCCCACAAGTTCCCCAAGACCCAGCAGAGCTCTTTTTCCAACTCCCCTACAGAGTTTCCCCTCAAGTGGAAGCTGGAGAGACGCTTTTGTGGGAAAGGCAGGGTGGTTGACTGCAGTAAGATCTGATTCAGTGTTTCAGGCGGAGCCCCATAGGGCATACGTTAGAAGTGGCAGATGATGCAGACCTCGTTTCATGTGATTCCTGTCACAGCTCATACTTCAACGGAGATGATTCGCGCCGCGTTGTACACCTTGCTTTTCACGCATTTTCCTGCTTCCCTTCTCTTCCCTGCCCCAACTCCTCCTTCCCCCAGTGTTTGTTTTTCTGCACTGTACTGTATCACTGCCTGCTCTGTGCATCATTTATGTGTTAGCAGAGTCTTTTGGGGTTTTGCTGTGAGAGAGACAGCAACTGCAAAAATGAGAATCGGCAGCAATTCAAAGGCAGACATTTTCACAGATCTCAAAGAAACCATGACTGAAGGTGAACTGATCTTTCTTTCCTGCTTTTGTTCTACTGAGGATCTAAAATCAGTAGATGCTGTAATCGTTACTTAAGAAGGAGGAAATTAATACAAGTGTGAACTGAGTTGTAAAGATTAGACTCATTCTTTCATCTCTGTATAAATTGCTCATCCACTGTTGACTGACATGAAAGTTAGTAGTGCTGCCCCTAAAGCTTCGTCTGTGCTTGTAAGTTAAATAGGCAGAGGATTATTCCCTGGCAGAGGCCAGCTGGCACTGAATGCCTGCACCCATTGAGCTTGCAGACACTGACAGCAAGGTGGTTGCATGCACCCCGTGTATTTGGACCTGATCCGTGGCCAGCGCTGACCCCTGAGCCATGCCTGCAAATTCTTTGGGCCAAAACCGTGCCCTGAAACATTTAAAAAAAATAACAACCGAAGTGATGCCTTAAAACATTCCTGAGGTGTGTTTAGTGTGAACAGCCCAGATGTGGCCTCGATGTCCAGTCCAGCATGACTGTCACCTGAGTGTCCTACTGCAAGGTCAGGCAGTAAAGGGGTGCTTGGCCGTAAATAATTATGGGTAAAATAAAACTGGATAGAAACCATTGCCAAATCCTGAAAGCAATTGTTATTGTTACGTTCTTTATCTTGATATTCAGCTCATGATTTATCATGAATTCAAAATTTATGGAGGTTAAACATTTATAAAGATGTTGCACTTCAAACTGAAAAATAAATTGTGAAGGGAACATTTCTTTCATATTGATCTATTTTATAAAATCACCCATTCACATAATAAAATGTATAAGCATTTGGTAATGCCTGCAAGAAACTATGAACAACTGGGAGATTGTCCTGCCAATTATTTATGGAAAAGGCAGATGTTCAGAATTGTGTATTGTACATGATAGTAGGTTGGGTGACAGCCTTACATTAATCCCATGAGGACTGGTGTTTTTGGAGGTATGCTGTTTCTAACTGATAAATTGGACTTATACTTCAGAAGGTCACCTATGAGCTTTGCTTAGCATATATGAAATAATTCAAAGTAGGAAAATGCCAAAAAATCACAGTCAAAAATTAAATAATTTGGGATAAAACTGATAATAATAATAATAATAATAATAATAA
>NW_009735178.1:0-274 GCF_000703405.1 Apaloderma vittatum | reverse complement strand
GGAAGGCGTTGGGGACATTTTGCAAGGAGAAACACCCCCCCAGCTGGACCCTTCCTGCAGCAGAAGGTCTGCAAAGGGGGGCAGAGCCGTGGCACAAGGGGATGCGACCCCCAGAGCCGGACGCGACCCCCAGAGCGTTGTGGCTGCAGCAGGAGGTGATGGCTGGGGTTTAGCGATGGCTCCACTCTTGCGACAGAAGGGGAAGGAGCCGCCCGGGTGTCTCTGGTTCCGTGACGGTGCAGGAGGCGGAGCCGAGGCTTCATCCCTATGGCCA
>NW_009735177.1:0-2925 GCF_000703405.1 Apaloderma vittatum | reverse complement strand
CAGGAGGGCTCCAGGGTGGCCCCCGAGCGTCCCCCCGGGTCCCAGCTCGCAGTGGGCGCTGTGTGAAGCCGGGCTGGTCCGCACGGCGCGCTGTGCCTCACGCTGATGCTCCCTCCAGAGCTGTCCCGGCGGTTCCTGCCCTCAGCCAGCTGCACGCTCCCGCCCCACGGTTGTGCCGGCACAGCTGTTCTCATGGGACTACGTCTGGGATTGGGCCACTGGATTAAAAACAGCCCTACAAAAGAAAAGTTTATGCAGGACAGTTCACTGACTGTTATCACAGAGGCCTGCAAACAGGGACTGCCCCAAGAACGTGTGTGTGTGTGTGTGCGCGCACAAAGCAAGAGTGATGTCTGTAAGAACGGGGTAATGCCACTTCTAGATTATTCTCCAAGATCTCTTAAATTTCAGAGAAATGCCTGTAGAGCTGGGATAAATGTGTATTGAATGGTATTTCAGCTCTGCTCAGTTCAGTGATCTTTTCTCAGGAAGGAATGCTTTGTGGTCTCCATGTGGCAGCGCTTGCATGAACACAATGCTAGAGCGCAGCTGTCCGTGCATGGCTAGGCTTCGCACAGGTTTGAAAACCTGTAGATAACGTGTTGAGAGCCCGGGACACGGCGAGAGTTAAATCACAGCAGCAAGAAAAGATGTGTGTTATGTTGAGCTGTTCACAGACTTCAAACAAACAAAACAGGACTTTCTTACAACAGCAAAATTCACAATTTTTCTGCCTCCTGGCAGACTACTGTTAAAAAAACGTTTCAACTTCATTAAGAGCCAACAGACTCATTTTTTTTCTCCCTTCCCAGTCCCCACGCTTGCACTCCATCTCCCTTTGTTTTCAGCTGAACCACAAAAATCCCGGAGTTTTGTGGCAGTGGAGGTTCTCCTCGGTTTGGTTTTTGCTGCCCCAAGTGCTTGGGAATCCTGTTGCAAGAGTTCCCTCTGGTGGTCAGGGATGGGGAAACGGAGCTGTCTTAAAGATGCTCCTTTTCCTACTTTTATGCTGGAATGACTTCTTATTCAGTGACTCTTTGGTCTTCGTTATTTGTCACAACCTTTCCTTACCTAGGGCTTTTACAGATAATGCCGGCAATCTTTTCCTCTGCTCTGTATTTTACTACCCTAGGCCCATCCTTTCTGCACAAACAAAGGTGGAGCCCTTGTGCGCAAACCCGCTTCCTACGCTGGTCTTTCACAGGCGGAGCAGTTGCTGCCTGAGGTGAATGTGAAAGGAAAACAAAGGTCTCGGCCACAGCCTCAGAAGAAGACTAAATCAGCTTGCGATTCTGAAGAATTCACTGTTAATGACAAGAATCTGAAAGAAGCTGTGAAATTTTGAGGGAATATTCCATTCACATACTTCACCGTAAAACCTCCCCTGGCATCCAGGCCCGGTTTTCCTCTCTCACAGCCTGGTTCTCCTCTCTGATTTGATTGTCCCTCCCAGTCAGCCTAGAGATGTTTTTTTGGTTTTGTTTTGTTTTGTTTTTTCTAAGGAGCTCTAAAACTTTGGCAAGCCATCTAAAGCCCCGGTTAATTGGTAGAAAGTTTCTTGCTGAGTTCGGTGAGCGAGTCTTGACATTGTGCCAAGCGGAGAGCGCTGCCATTTAGCCATGTTCTGTCTGAGGCAACTTTCAAGGATGTTAAAACAAACTGAGGAAACATCTGGGTTAAACGAAGGCCTTGGCTGCTCTAGTGACAGCAGAGCAAGGCAACCTGGTGTCACGCCATCCTGACCTAACCACTACTCCGAAAAGTTAGGCTTTGTAAATCTGGCGTGGATCACGGATGTCAACACTGTGTCCTCCTTACAAAATTAAAGCTAAAGGAGGAGAAGGTGCATCTTTTGATTTCTTCTCCCTGTGACCTCAAGAAATAGCCTTTCTGCCACAGAAATTTGTTTCCTTTTGCAATTATGTCAGAATTGGCTCCTCACAGGAGGCGTCTATGTCCTGTTTACAACCAATGTTCACGTTATGTGAGCGTGGCCTCAGCCACAACCATTCACATCTGGCTTGGAAGTATCACCTGTGTCGGAGGTTCCTGCCAGATGCTGGTGACGTGATGTCACCATCAAATTTAGCACTTTTGGTGAATACAGGTGACATGAGCTATTGTGTAAAGAGCTCTGCGCAGAGACTCGTGAAAATAAATAAGCTTGAAGCACGTGATGGGAAGCAAGAAAGTATCTTAGTCCCACTGGATTACATGTAAGGGCAGGGGCCTTTATGTTGCCAGCCGCAAAATTTCTTCATGATAAAGTCGAAATTTGCGACTGAATTTCACAGGGAAGCGCTGTCGATTCAGAGGGAGAGCGACCTATCCCAGGGGATGGGCTGGAGGGTTTTGCTTTGAGAAATGGGCAGAACTGAGGAGGAGCAGCCTGAGCAGGATGGAAGAGTCCTGCAGCTGGAGAAATCTTAGGAATTCTTCATGGAATTGGCTGGGTGTGACAGAAAAGGGGATAATTCACTATGATAATTCCACAGATGCGGCTGTGGAGCCCGTTGGTTGCGGGTTTGTGTCACAGGTGGGGAAATAAAATGACACTAGCTGAGCAAGCCCTCACTTAGAACGTGGCTCTGTGTGAGAGGGATAGAGCTCATTAGCATAATTAAGGAAATGAAGAACTTGTCTTATGGGGACAGATAGAGGCAGTGTGGTTTATGTAGGCTGAGGGGAGACAGGGCCTCCCTCTCAAAATAGCTTAAACACCGTGGGTGGGAAAACAATACTTGACAAAGAGTAAATGAGCCTGCGAACAACACGATACAGACTCGCTGCAAACACATGTAAGCTGAAAATTAGCTTTTTTTTTATATCAGAGATACGAAAGTCCAGAGGGAACTCTCTCTCGCGTGGAAGGGGAAAATGACCATTTTAAGAATTCGGATCACTTTTGCAAAAAAATCGTTGTAG
>NW_009735176.1:0-248 GCF_000703405.1 Apaloderma vittatum | reverse complement strand
AAGCGCACCGGCATCCAGGAGATGCGCGAGGCCCTGCAGGAGAAGGTGGGACGGCGCCCGGGGGGGCTTCTGGGGGGTCATCAAGGGGTTTGAGGAGGTTCTAGGGGGTCCTGGAGGGGTTTTGAGAAGGTTCTAGGGGATCATCAAGGGGTTTGAGGAGGTTCTGGGTGGTCCTGGAGGGATTTGAGAAGGTTCTGGGTGGTCATCGAGGGGTTTGAGAAGGTTCTGGGTGTTCCTGGAGAAGTTTG
>NW_009735175.1:939-1440 GCF_000703405.1 Apaloderma vittatum | reverse complement strand
TATATATTTATTTAAACTTATTTAAAAATAAGTTTATATATATATATGTAAAAAATATGATTATATATATTTAAAGAGTTTCTTTTGCCCAAAGGCTTGTCCGACTGCAGCAGCTGGCAAGGCTCTGTGTGTTTTATCAGTGCCGGGAAGCACAGGAGCAGCTGAGCCCCCGTGGGTGCAGATGAGGAAAACCAGCTCCCACTTCCCCGAGCCTTCTCCACTGGCATGTCCCAGCCCTGCCGCCAGCAGCAGCAGCACCCGTTTGCCTTGCAGGGGCCTTGCAGGGTGCTATTTGTCCCCGCTCGGGGTGCACCGCGGGCCCTTTTATGGTGGCCTCGTGCCTGCCGGTGGGTCATTACTCCTGCGGCGCTTCCCCTGCCTTAACAGAAAGCAGATTGCTTTAGATGAAAGCTATGCCGGGATATTTTTCATCCGGGCAGGGTTGCAGCTCTGGAAAATATATTGCAACAGCGCCGAGCCCTGGGGTAATTCTCTGTACTT
>NW_009735175.1:550-765 GCF_000703405.1 Apaloderma vittatum | reverse complement strand
ATGCCCTGGACCTCGTGTGTGTGTGTACCTGGACTCTTGGCTTTCTGAGCCCTTCTCGGAAGGTAAAAGCAAAAAAGTAAGCGTTTAATTCTACACGGCTTACTAAGAGCAAGTCTCTCTCCCCAGGAGCTGGCAGGGGAACCGGCACATGATGGGTTCTGAAACCCAAACAGGCTTTGCAGGGAGCTTCTCCACCCGGTTTGTGGTTATGACGG
>NW_009735175.1:0-422 GCF_000703405.1 Apaloderma vittatum | reverse complement strand
CGCTAACCGTTAACAAACAGGGTCGGGCTGCAAAATCTTGCCACCCACGACGTGACGCTGGTGGCGAGCGAGGGGCCAGGAGATGGATGAACCTTTGCTTTTCTTGTTAGAGCAACTTCTGTGGGTATTTCCCTCTGAGGGCATCCTGGCAATTAATACCTTTTTCTCTGGACATGTAGAGAATCGTGTTTGGGTTTTCTCGCAGAAACTCAAATTTGGCTAAAGCCCCTCTTTCTGGGCAGAGGTTTTCCTGCGAGCAGACTGATGCTGGGTCCAGCCCTGGGTACCAAGACCCCTCCTGCCACCCAAGTGCTGCCCACAGCATCCCCTCCCCGATCCAGCATCATCCCTCGTCATCCCAGATGCCCTCACGACGTTGGTTTCGCCGGGCAGGGAAGGATGGGCTGCAGCGTGTCCAGCGC